>NC_080681.1:131717777-131851812 GCF_030445035.2 Dasypus novemcinctus
TCTGAGGACCGCTGACCTGCTGCAGAGGGCGTGTTTGTAACAAAGTAGCCTTTATAGGTCCCCGGCGGGCGTGGCGGCCGCCTGCTGGGCCGTCAGGGTGTGGCTGCCCGGCGCCCCAGCCCTAAGAGCCCCGGTGGCCCGTGTCCTCGAGGTCCTCCCGCTCCTCCTCCGCCAGCCGCGCTCCGGCTTCCCGCACAGGGTCCCCGCCGCTCGCCAGCACCGCCTCGGTCCCAGTGCCTCGGGGACGCAGAGGTCGAGCGAGGGCCCTTTGCGGCCGGTGCGCGGTGCCGCGGGCTCCGCCTTCCGGGCGCCTTTGGGTCGCGGCCGGGGGCGCCGCTGTGCCGAGGGGGTACTCCCCGACGCGCCCCCGGGGCCCCGGGCTGGCGCGGGCCTGCGTGCGCCTGGCCTGTCGGTGGCCCGGGGCTGGGACGGCGCCGAGGATGCGGCCTCCCCGGGGGCCCGGGGCCCCGGCAGGGCGCGGCAGGCGGCGCGTGGGCCCCCCAGGCGCGGCCACGCGTCAGCCTCCCCGTTGTGCAGGAGCACGAAGCGGCGCTGGGACAGCAGCGGCAGCATCTTCTGGCTTCGCAAGCTCTTCTGGAAGGTCTCCAGCGCCAGGTCTGCGGGGCGGGGGTTTTGGGGCGAGGAGGGGGCCGTTGGGGGAGGAGCGAGGGGAGGGCCAGGGGGCCGGGGCCCAGGCTCCCAGGCTCAGCGTTTGCAGGGCTGGGGCGAGGCTCTGGGGGCCGGTGAGGAGAGCGGGGTGGGACCCAAGCTCTTGGGAAGGGTGGGGTGGCACAGCCAAGGCTGGGCAGGCAGTGGCTGGGTAAGGGAGCTGGGGGGGCTCCGCGGGGGCTCACCCAGCGTCTCCATGACCACGCCCGGGACCACCTCCTTGAGCACCTGGCAGTTGGTATGCAGCGCCGGGTTGGAGTTCATTTCCAGCAGCCACACCTGGGGCCCGGCGCTGGTCAGTCCCCCTCCCCAGGTGGGAGGCTGAGGGTCTGGTCGAGCCAGGGGGCCCTGGGCTGGCCGCTCGTGTCTGTGGCTTCCCTTCCCCCACGGCCACAGCGCTGGGGCTCGGAGGGTCTGAGAGTCTGTCTTTGGGGCTGCCCGGCTGGATGGTCAGGTGTGACAGATGACCCACCTGCACGTACCTACCCAGCCCCACTTGCCCGAGGACGCCTCAAGCACACCTTGAAGTTCTCATCGATCAGGAAGTCGCAGCCGATGAGGTCGAAGTAGCCCAGCTTGCACTCCAGCTTGGATTTGACCGCCAGGAAGCAGTGGGCCATGATCTGCTGCATTCGCCTCTGCGGGCAGGGCAGGTGGGGACTGTCGGTCAGGCCCACTGCCCAGCTGTCACCTCTGGGCCCCAGTTAAACCTCCCAGGCCTGGACAGTCACGCCCACACCCCTCACCTGCACAGGACACCTGCCCACACTTCCTCACTCACTCTGAGTCACAGGCCGGGTGCATTCATTCAACACACTTGTAGGAGCACCTACAACCTGCCAGGTCCTGGGATACAAGAGTGAATGGAACGTGCAAGGAACTTCTGCTCTTGAGCAGCTCATTTATGGTAGGAGAGTCAGGCAACAAATGAAATATGCAATTTATGTACTTGGGGAGGCATGCTAGGTGATAAATGCTAAGGCAAAAAAGGAAGCAGGGCGAGGGGATTGGGGAATTGGGGAGGGAGTGTTGTGGTGTAAAATGGGGTATGGGTAAACTGGGCCTCATTGAGAGGATGGAGAGCAAAGCCTGAAAGGGGAGAGTGACGTGGGGAAAAGCAGGCACTGTGAGGTGGGAACGCTTCAGGGGGTCCCGGAGCAGAGCGAGGCCTGCGGTGGGAGTGAGGGGAGCAGGAGATGAGACCACAGAGAGGTGCTGGGAACCCCAGGAGCACCCAAAGGAGCCCTGTTCTCTGAGATCAGAGCTTGGGAGGGTTTGAGCATGGGAGGGACATACCTGACCCAGGCGTTAATAGGTGAGCGATGGTGGTGGCTTGGGCAGGTGTGAGGGGGCAGATGCTGGATGTATTTTGATGGGCTGATGACTGGGTAGTGAGCTGTGAAATAAACGAATACTAGTGCTTGGTCTCAGGTTGGAAGGATCACATCCAGCAACTGAGAAGGGGGAAGGAAGGGCTGGAGCTGTGGCATTTCTGCGCTAGTGAATGGGTGTTAATAGACAGAGGGATAAAGACAGGCCAGCCGTTTAAATGCGGAATGTCTGTAGTTTAAAGTCAGGAGACTGCCACCACCAATGGGTCCAGGTAAAAGAGTCGAGCGCGGGGCTGGGGCCTGGGCCTCCAGTGCCTGGAGGCTGGGGTCAGGAGACGATGAGGGTCCAGGGGCTGACAGGACACGCAGGGTCCCAGACCCAGAAGCCACAGGAGGGGCTGCTTCAGGAGGAAGCCGGCTTCCAGCATCACCACGTTATGTTACTTAAAATACCAGATTTTTGACAAAAAATCATGCAAAGCAACAAGTATGGTCCATACACATGAAAAAAACCAATTGATAAGAATTATGAGGAAACCCAGGTCCTGGACTTACTTATTAGAAAAAGAATTTAGATCAACTATTTTAAGTATGTTCAAGTGCACAAGGAAACCATGTGTAAGGAACTATAGGAAAGCATGAGAACAATGTCTCACCAAATAGAAGATATCAATGAAGAGATAAAAATACAAAAAGAAACAGAATAAAAATTCTGGAGTTGAAAAGTATAACTGAAATGAAAAATTCACGACAGGGATTCACAGCAGATTTGAGTTGTTTGAAGATAGGTCCACTGAAATTATCTAGTCTGAGGAACAGAAAGAAAAAAGAATGAAGAAAAATGAACATTTCCTCATGAGACCCGTGGGATGCCATGGAGGGTAGCTACACATAAGCAGAATCCCCGAAGGAGGGAAGAGAAAAGGACAGAAACCTTCCCCAATCTGAGGAAAAACAAAGCTTATGAATGCTAAGTAGGATAGACTCTGACATGCAACTTAGATTATAAGCATAAGCACCGCGTCGTAAGCAAGAATGCTGAAATCAGCAAAAGAGAAGCGATTCATTAAAAACAGAATATCTTCAGTAATGTCACCAGATGATTTCTCATCAGAAACCAGTGGAGGCCAGAAGGCAGTGGTATAACATGTTCAAGGTGCTGAAGAGAAAAAATAGCCTGTAAAGCAAGAATTCTAGATCAGGCAAGACTATCCTTCAACATGAAGGAGTTTTGTGTGATCTATGTATCTTTTTAAAAAA
Source organism: Dasypus novemcinctus (assembly GCF_030445035.2). Lineage (NCBI taxonomy): Eukaryota > Metazoa > Chordata > Mammalia > Cingulata > Dasypodidae > Dasypus > Dasypus novemcinctus. The sequence continues at coordinate 131,721,038 of NC_080681.1, forward strand.
TGATAATAAATAAAAGAAATGGGAAAAAATGAAGAAATTAAGACCTTCCCAGATAAGTAACAACAGAGGCCATCATTAGCAGACTTGCCCTAAAGAAATAGTAAAGAGAGTCCTTCAGGCTGAAAGGAAAGACCCTAGAGAGCAACTCAAGTCCACAAGAAGAAACAGACTACCAGGGCTCTGGCCTGCTAGGCTGCCACGATGCAGATACAATGAAATAGGTTGGCTTTAAAAACAATGGGAATTTACTGACTTTCAAGCTTATAGTTCTGAGGCTGAGAAAAAGGTCCAAATCAGGGCATCATCAGATGTTTTCTTCCTGAAGACCTCTGTCACGTGGCAAGGCACAGGAAGTGTCTGTTGGTCTTTCCCTCTTCTGGTTTTGCTGCTTTCAGCTTCTTGCTTTCATGGCTTTATTTTTTCTTCCTCTGAATTTCATTTTCTCATAAAGGACACCAGTAAGAGCATTAAGACTCCCCCCTCCCCCACGAATGCAGTGGGTCACATCTTACTTTAAGATCCTACTCTTGAAAAGATCCTACTCACAATGGGTCCACACCCACCGCAATGGATTAATTTTTTTTTAAAGATTTATGTATTTAGTTCCCCCACCCCCTGTTGTCTGCCCTCTGTGTCCGTGAGCTGTGCTCGTCTGTGTCTGCTTGTCTTCTCATTAGGCAGCTCTGGGAACCAACTCTGGGACCTTCTGGAGTGGGAGAGAGGTGCATTTTTCTCACACCACCTCAGCTCCCTGGTCTGCTGTGTCTCTTATTGTCTCCCCTCTGTCTCTTCTTGTTGTGTCATCTTGCTGTGCCAGCTCTCCACAAGGGCCAGTGCTCCCATGTGTGGCGGCACTCATGTGTGGGCCAGCTTGCCGTGTGGGTCAGCACACCTTCACCAGGAGGCCCCAGGTACTGAGTCCTGGACCTCCTATGTGGTGATGGGAGTTCATTCGCTTGAGCCACATCTGCTTCCCTGGATTAATGTTAGGAACATACTTTTCTGGGATCCACATGACTTCAAACCATCACACTCCACCCTCCAGACCCCAAAAATACATGTTCTTTCATACGCAAAATACAGTCATTCCATGGTAATATCCCAAAAGTCTTAAGTCATTTCAGTAATGCTACCTATGAGGTCTCAGCAAAATCAGTTATAGGTGTGATCTGTCCTGGGGCACAATTCCCCTCTGTCTTTAGTCCTATAAAATCTAGAGAACAAATATCTGCTTCCAATACAAAGAAAGGAAAAATGGATAAAGGAATTGGATAAATGTTCCCATCCCCACAGGGAGAAAATGGGAGGAAAACAGGTCATTTCAAGGTCTGAGAGCCACCTGTGGGACGACGCCCTGTCCTCCGGCATCACTGACGTCCTAAAGGAGTGGCAGCCCCACACTTTGCAAGGACTTGAGCAGCAGCCATGCTTCCCCAAACAATGGGGTGAAGGCTCCAGTATCTCCAGGCACTGGGGTGCATTTGCAGTAGCAGCACTCCACTCTCCTGGTACCAAAATCTTTTAATTTCTTAGGCCGCTTAAAGCAGATACCAGAAAATGTGTTGGTTTAAACAATGGGAATTTATTAGCTTACAGTTTGAGGCTGTGAAGGTATCCAAATAAGGCATCATCAAGGCAATGCTTTCTTCCAGAAGTCTGGCTGCGGACAATCCTGGCTCCTCTGCCCCGTCACAAGGCACGTGGGAGCATCTTGGCCTCTCCCTTCTTTTCCAGGCTTTGTTGATTTCAGCTTCTTCCGTGATTTTTTCTCTATTCATTTATGAAGGACTCCAGTGAGAGGATTTTTTAAAAAAGATTTTCTATTTATTTCTCTCCCCTCCCCCCCCACCCCAAGTGGTCTGCTCTGTGTCCATTCACTGTGTGTTCTTCTGTGACCGCTTCTATCCTTATCAGTGGCACCAGGAATCTGTTTCTTTTTGTTGCGTCATCTTGCTGTGTCAGCTCTCCATGTGTGTGGCGCCACTCCTGGGCAGGCTGCACTTTTGCACTGGGCAGTTCTCCTTATGGGGTGCACTCCTTGCGTGTGGGGCTCCCCTGTGCGGGGGACACCCCTGTGTGGCAGGGCACTCCTTGCACGCATCAGCACTGTGCGTGGGCCAGCTCCGCATGGGTCAAGGAGGCCCGGGGTTTGAACCGCGGTAGGCGGATGCCCTATGCATTGGGCCAAGTCCGCTTCCCAGTAAGAGGATTAAGGTCCCTCCTGAATGGGGGGGGGCCACACTTTACTTGCAGTAGCCTCATCACAAGAGCCCACTTACAATAGTTCACACCCACAGGAATGGGTTCAATTTAAGAATATGTTTTCCTGGGGGTACATCCAGCTAAAAACACCCCAGCATTTGAGTTAGTACTAAATAAATAAACAAACCCCAAAACTTTCCACAAAGAAAAGCCCAGGACCAGATCACTTCACTGGTGAATTTCACAAACATTTAAAGAATTAGCATCAGCCCTTCACAAACTCTTCCGGAATGTAGAAGACGAGCGAGCATGTCCTAATTCATTCTATGAAGACAGCATTACCTGATATTAAAACCACATAAAGGCACACAAGAAAATGACAGATCAATAACTCTTAGGAATACAGGGGCAAAAATTCCCCATAAAACACTGTATTAGTTAGACAAATGGGAGCTGATGCAAAATACCAGAAATTGGTTGGTTTTTTAAAGGGTATTTATTTGGGGTAGGAGCTTACAGATACCAGGCCATAAAGCATAAGTTACTTCCCTTACCAAATTCTATTTTCACGTGTTGGAGTAAGATGTCTGCCGACGTCTGCCAGGTTTCAGGCTTCCTGTGTTCCTCCCTTCCAGGGTCTTGCTTCTCTCTTGGTTCAGGGTTCCTTCCTTGCTGGGGCTTGCTTCTCTTTCCTCTGTGTGCTTACTTCCTGGGGCTCCAGCTTAAGGCTTCAGCATCAAACTCCACCATCAAAAACCCTCAACTCTGTTATTTGCCAATACTTTTATCTGTGAGTCCCACCCTAATCATAACTCAGTCATGCCCAGGTACAAATCAGATTACAAACATAATCCAATATCTATTTTTTGAATTCATAACAATATCAAACTGCTACAAACACTAACAAATAAAATTCCGCGGCATATACAAAGGATTACACACCATGAATGAGTGAGACTTATCCCAGAATGCAAGGCTGGTTCAACGTACTAAAATCAATCAACGTACTATAATCAACCATATTAATAGAAAAGGGAAAATAAACATGATCCTCTCAATAGATGCAGAAAAACCATTTGACAAAATCCAACACACTTTCATGAGAAACACACTCAAAACACTATGACTAGAAAGGAACTTCCTCAACCTGAAAAGGGCATCCACAAAAACCCACAGCTAACATCATACTTAATGGTGAAAGACTGAAATATTTCCCCCCAAGATCACGAACAAAAAGATACCCACTTTCACCATTTCTATTCATCATTGTACTGGAGGTTATAGCCAGGGCAATTAGGCAAATAAAGAAGAAAAGCAAGGGAAGGAGGGAGGGGGAAGAGAGCAGAGAGAGGAGGGGGGGGGTGGGGGGAGAGAAAGAGAGAGAGGGAAGAAGTAAGGAAGGAAGGAAGGGACTCCAGATTAGAATGGAATAAGTAAAACTATCCTTATTTACAGATGACATGATCTTATATGTAGAAAATTGTGAAGAACCCACAAAAAACTACTCAAGTGAATACACTAGTTCATCATGTTTTCAGGAAACAAGATCACATCTAAATTTTATCCAGAAATGAAATTTAGACAATTTTTCATTGAAAAGATTAAAATATTTAGGAATAGATGAGACCAATACAGTTCAAGACTTGTAGATAAGAACTATAAAACATTGTTGAAAGAAATTAACCCAAATAAATGGAAAGACATCCTGCATTCATATATTGGAAGAAAATATTGCTGAGATGGCCAACCCCACACTGGCTCAGAATCAGTGCAATCCCTATCTCGATTTCAACTGCCTTTTGTTGCAGAAATTGACTTATGGTAAAGCAGGGGAACCAGAATAGCCAAAACAATAGCGAAAACCAATATTAGAGGAATCACACTTTCTGATTTCAAAACTTACTGCAAAACTACAGTAATTAAGACAGCTTGGTAGTGGCCTAAGGATAGACATATCGATCAATGGAATAACATTGAGTCTAAAAATAAACCCATGCATCTATGGTTAACTGATTTTTGACAAGGGTGGCAAGACCATTCCATAGCGGAAGAATGGTCTTTTCAACAAATAGAGCTGAAACAACTGGATGTCCACATGCAGAAGGATGGAGTTGGACCCCTACCCCTCACCATATACAAAAATTAGCTCAAAATGGATAACCTAAATTTGAGAGCTAAAACTATCAAATGCTTAGAATATAACATAGCAGCCTTGGACTTGGCAAGGGTTTCTCAGATATGACACCCAAAGCACAACAGCAAAAATAGATAAATTGGACTTCATTAAAATAAAAGACTTTTGGGTGTCAAAGGACAGTACCAAGAAAGTGAAACAATAACCTATAGAATGAGAGAAAATATTTGCAAATCATATAGTTGATAAGGCTCTAGTATCCAGAATATATGTAGGGCTTTAACAATTCAACGAAAAATGGGTAGAGGCTTTGAATGGCCAATAAACACATGAAAAGCTGCTCAACATCATTAGTCATTAAGGAAATACAAATCAAAACAGCAAAGAGATAACATTTCATACCCACTAGGATGGTTATACTAAAAAAAAAAATAGGTGTTGGCAAGGATGTAGAGAAATTGAACATGTAAACCTTGCCAGTGGGAATGTAAAATGGTGCAACCACCATGGAAAACCACTGAACAGATGCTCAGAAGGTTACACATTGAGTTGCCATATTACCCTGCAGTTCCACTTGTAGGTATATACCCAAGAGAATTAAAAACGTATGTTCACACAAAACTTTGTACATGGCTATTCATAGCAGCATTGTTCGTAAGAGCCAAAAAGTGGAAATAACCCAAATGCCCATGAACTAGCAAATGGATACACAAATGTGGTCCAGCCATACAATGGAATATTATTTGGTCATAAAAAGGAATGAAGTACTGACACATGCTCCAATGTGGATGAACCTTAAAAACTTTAAGCCGTGTGACAGAAGCCAGACATGGAAGGCCATGCATTGTATGGTTACGTTCATATGCAATGTCCAGAAACACGCAAATCCTTGGGACAGAAAGTAGCTTCACGGTTGCCAGAGACTGAGGGAAGGTGGGAGTGGGCGTGACTACAAATTATTTTTGGAGCAATGGAAATGTTCTGGAATGAGATGGTAATGATGCTCACATATCCCTGTGAATACACTCAAAACCACCAAATTGTACACTTTAAAATGGTGAATTCCATATTATGTGAATTATATCTCAATTTAAAAAGGAGGAGGAATACCATCCATTAGGTTGGCTGTTGTTTAAAAAACAGAAAAGAGCAAGTGTTGGTGAGGATGTGGAGAAATTGGAAACCGCGTGCGCTGCTGGTGGGAATGGAAAATGGTGCAGCAGCTGTGGAAAGCAGTTTGGTGGTTCCTCAGAAAGTTAAACAATTCTTGGCAATTCTGTCCTAGGTATATCCCCACATGAATTGAAGGCAGGGACTTGGACAGATATCTGTGCACCCCTGGTCCCTGCAGCATTCTTCACAAAGCCAAAAGCAACCCAGCAGTCCACTGACAGATGAACGAAATGTGCAATGGCCACACAGTGGAAGATTATTTGACTGTAAGGTGCGATCAAGGTCTGATCCACGCTACATGAATGCACCTTGAAAACATCTTGCTCAGTGAAACAAGCCGGACAGAAAAGGACAATATTGTCTGAGTCCACGTTTATGAAATACCTAGAATAAGTCAATTCTTAGAGACAGAAAATAGGTTGGAGGTTACCGGCAGCTGGGGGAGGAGGTGGGGAATCACTGCTTTACGTGAAGAGCTTGTTTTGGAAACCGATGGTGTTGACGGCAGCACAACACTGCAGATTTAATCAGTGTCACCAAACCGTGTGCCTAAAGATGGTTGAAATGGCTCATTTATACTCTATCACCACAATTTTTAAACGTACTTTGTAGAGTACAGTTTATGCCCATTGTCTGATTCCATTGCTGCTTTAAGAAAATGGGTAAGTTGGTGAGATGGGGGCCACGCACACGCACACACCCTCGGGGAGCCCGCCCCCCGCCAGCCGCAGGGGCACACCGTGAAGGTGGTGAAGACCCAGTCCTTGGGGAGGCCCTTGATCTTCCTGAACTTGTCGTTGACGTAGCAGTTGAGGTGCTCCATGCTCCACACAGTGTCCTCCTTCAGCAGCATGTACAGGGGGCTCTTCTTCTGCATGTACTGGGGGGTGGGAGGGGCTGCAGACAAGCACCAGAGCGCCCAGGGCTCCCGCTGGCCCCCTTCCCCAGACCCACCACTGCACCGAGAGCCCCCCAGCTGCTCGGTGTTTGTCCCCAGAAATTATCACCTGGGGACGATAACTTCCCACATTCATGAAATGCCCCCACCTTGACCCTCCCAGGTCTCTCCACTGAGACCTTTTGCCACCCCCAGCTCCCCAGCCTCTGCCTGTCTCAAGTGCCTTGGCCTCCACTGACCTTATACCCCCCAAAATGTACCTCCCCCACTGAGACTCCATATTGTCTATACTCGCACACACAGGCCCCATCATCAAACATGCAGTTAGAGGGAACGAGCTGGGAGATGGCAAAGGCTGCAGGGCTGAATCATCTCACCAGGGGGACCAGCACCCCATCACACCCTTTGCCTGCCTTGAGACAACCCAGATCACCTCCATTCTGGGACACCTCCATCCTGGGCCACCTCCATTCTGGGCCTCCTCCATCCTGGGCCATCTCCATTCTGGGCCTCCTCCATCCAGGGCCATCTTCATCTTGGACCACCTCTGGACCTGGGCCACCTCCAGGTATGAACCATCCCTGAGACTGGACCACCTATGGCCTGGACCACCTCCATCCTGGGCCACCTCCAGGTCGGGACCATCCCTGAGACTGGACCACCTATGGCCTGGACCACCTCCAGGCCTGGACCAACTCCATTCTGGGCCACCTCCATCCTGAGCCACCTCCATCCTGGGCCACCTCCAGATCTGGACCATCCCTGAGACTGGACCACCTATGGCCTGGACCACCTCCAGGCCTGGACCAACTCCATCCTGGGCCACCTCCATCCTGAGCCACCTCCATCCTGGGCCACCTCCATTCTGGGCCACCTCCAGGTCTGAACCATCCCTGAGACCGGACCACCTATGGCCTGGACCACCTCCATCCTGGGCCACCTCCATCCTGGGCCACCTCCATCCTGGGCCACCTCCATCCTGGGCCTCCTCCATCCTGGGCCACCTCCATCCTGGGCCTCCTCCATCCTGGGCCATCTCCATCCTGGGCCATCTCCATCCTGGACCACCTCTGGACCTGGGCCACCTCCAGGTCTGAACTATCCCTGAGACTGGACCACCTATGGCCTGGACCACCTTCAGGCCTGAACAAACTCCATCCTGGGCCACCTCCATCCTGGGCCACCTCCATCGTGGGCCACCTCCATCCTGGGCCACTTCCATCCTTGGCCACCTCCATCCTGGGCCACTTCCATCCTTGGCCACCTCCATCCTGGGCCACCTCCAGGTCTGGACCATCCCTGAGACTGGACCACCTATGGCCTGGACCACCTCCAGGCCTGAACAAACTCCATCCTGGGCCACCTCCATCCTGGGCCACCTCCAGGTCTGGACCATCCCTGAGACTGGACCACCTATGGCCTGGTCCACCTCCAGTCCTGGACCAACTCCATCCTGGGCCACCTCCATCCTGGGCCACCTCCATCCTGGGCCACCTCCATCCTGGGCCTCCTCCATCCTGGGCCATCTCCATCCTGGACCACCTCTGGACCTGGGCCACCTCCAGGTCTGTACCATCCCTGAGACTGGACCACCTCCATCCTGTACCACTTCCATCCTGGGCCTCCTCCATCCTGGGCCACCTCCATCCTGGACCACCTCCATCCTGGGCCTCCTCCATCCTGGACCACCTCCATCCTGGACCACCTTCATTCTGGGCCTCCTCCATCCTGGGCCATCTCCTTCCTGGACCACTAATGGCCTGGACCACCTCCAGGCCTGGACCATCCCTGAGACTGGACCACCTATGGCCTGGACCTGATGTACAGGCTGGACCGTTCGCTGCCTTCCCAAGGAGTGAACACCATCCTTGAATCTCCTTCCATGGCTACCCCACCCCTGTCTGCAGACAGGGAGCTCTCTCCTGTGGGTCATTACCTGGTTGGTCAAGTGGCCACTGAGGTCATTAGAATGTGGGTCGTAGACGCCAAGGGTGAGGCGGGCGTAGCCATGGCCAAAGAAGACCATGTAGGGCATGGCACAGGCAATGAGCAGGTACGATCGCACGTCGAACTTCTTCCCGTCCAGCAGCAGTGGGTTCTGGATGTACCTGGGGGGTCACAGGGCTGCTGGGGCTGAGCTGCACTCCCTGGGCCACACCCCACCGGGGCCTCTGCCAGCTGCTCATCCCCTGCCACCTGCCCCAGGCAGGTCCCGTGGACTCCCTCTGGCCAAGCGCAGTGTCCAGTGGGAGGTGGGCACTTCCAAGCCTGTTCAGGCCAGAGGGAGGAATTGGGAAGGAGTGGTCTGGGTTCAGGTCTCAGCATGTGTCCCCAGGAGCCTGGAAGGTGGGCAGGGAGGGCTTCCTGGAGGAGGTGGAGGCAGAGGTAGGACCTAAAGGGAAGTGGCTCTGGAGAGAGAGAGAAGAGGACATTCTGTGTGCAGGGCCTGGAGGCCAGACTGAGCCTGGTGGACGGGGCCTGCAGGAAGGGAAGGGAGAGGCGGAGAGTGCAACCGGGGCAAGAGTGCGGTCCACGCTGGCAGGCATTAGGTCCAGGGCGACCCTGCATCCCTGACCACTGCGTCCCTGACCACTGCTGCTGGCTGCACTGGCCTGGCTGGGCTGAGTGAGGCGAAGCCAGACACGGAGGCTCAAATGGGCACAGGGGGGCCTCCCCCAGGGCGCCCGCCCCACGGCCTCGCTGACCTCCCAGAGCCCTCATGGGCACCAGCAGGGCTGAGGTCAGCCCCCCAGACCAGACGCCCTTCCTGGCACCCAGGCCCGCCACCTCTGCACGACCCGCGCCTGGGGCGCCCGGAGCGGCGCCTTGCGGTAGACGGGGTCGTCCCCAGCGCTCTGCGTCTTTGCCTGCAGGGCGGTGATGTCCGCCTGGCTGCGCAGCAGGAAGATGCCCTTGCCCTGGTTGGAGGCCGTGGGCTTGCAGATCCACGCCTGGGTTTCTGCAGAGAGGGCCGCCCTGAGCTTCTGGCCCCGCCTGCCCGCCGCCCTGGCCCCTGGCCCGCAGCCCCACCCCCCACGCCCATGCAGCACACCCACTGCCCTGTCCCCACCACCCCAGACTGCAGTCCACACTCGTGGCCACGCCCACACTCTGGCCCGCCCAATGCCCACACATGCCCCACACCACACCGCCCTGGCGCTGTCCACCCTGGCTCCCCCTCGCCCAGCCCTGACCTCGCTTCTCCCGGACCAGGTCCGGCCTTGACTCTGCCCCCGCGGGACCCTGTCCTGTCCTCCCCTCTGTGTCCCCAGCCCTGGCCACGCCCACCTTGGCTGCACTCCGACCCCCCGGGGCCTCCAGCGGTCCTTACCATCAAACAGAGCGAAGAAGGCCTCCCGCTCGTCCCTGATGTCCAGACGGTAGGTTTCTGGGAAAAAGTCTTCCATCTTCAGGGTCCTGGAGAAGCGAGCCAGGTGGCTGAGGGCGGCTGGCCCCGCCTCCCTCCAGGCCCCGCCTCCCACCTGGCCCCACCTCCCTCTGGGCCCTGCAGACTCCTTCCCCCCATCCCCCCACACACACATACTCCTGGTCTCACCGGCACAGGCCACCTGCCCAGCTCCCAGCAGCCTGCAGTCAGGCATTTCTGAGTGGTCAGCTCACAGCTGGGTGCCTGGGGCCAGGAGTCCAGGATGGTCAGAATGCCCCAGACCTCCTCCAATAGCGCCTGCTGGTCCCTTGGCTTGGGACACCCTTTTGGGGCTTCTCCCTTGAATTCCTGGTCACCCTCCAATTTAGGTGGACAATTGCCAGCAAGGCTAGGGCTCAACCTCTGTAGCCTGGGCTGCCCGGGGCTGGTCCAGGGGACGCCCTCGAGGGCAGCACTCGGTTCTTTCCAAAGCTGCCCCTAAGCAGGGGCTGCCGTCATGTTTGCCGAGTGGATGGGTGGGGGGTTGAGAGGGGCGGGTGGGTGAGCCACGGTGAAGTAGGCTGGTGTGATAAAGGGACTTTGGAGGAAGTGGATGGGCAGGCGGTGGTGGGAGATCCTGAGCACAGACGGGTGCAGGGGGCAGAGGAGACCCGCGTTGGAGGGGAGACTGGTGTGGGGACGGGCTGGTGGCACATGGAGGGGGATGGGCGAGGGGAGACACGGATGTGTCCAGTGCAGCTGGAGCCGCAGGGGAGGGATGCTGGGTGAACGGACAGTGAGGGTGGGGCTGTGAGCCGGTGGGCGCCCTGGTGGTGGCTGTGGTGTAGACGTGTGAGGCTCCCCAGGAGTGTAGACGGGATGAGCAAGTGGAAACATGCGGGTGCCTGGGCAGGTGCTTGGGGGTGGAAGTAAGGCGGGGGTGAGGTGGAGGTGAGAATGGAGGTGAGGATGGAGGTGAGGTGGAGGTGAGGATGCAGGATGGAGGTGAGGTGGAGGTGAGGTGGAGGTGAGGATGCAGGATGGAGGTGAGGTGGAGGTGAGGGTGGAGGTGAGGATGCAGGTGAGGGTGGAGGTGAGGTGGAGGTGAGGGTGCAGGATGGAGGTGAGGGTGGAGGTGAGGTGGAGGTGAGGATGCAGGTGAGGTGGAGGTGACGGTGGAGGTGAGGATGGAGGTGAGGATGCAGGATGGAGGTGAGGTGGAGGTGAGGATGCAGGTGAGGTGAAGGTGAGGTGGAGGTGAGGATGGAGGTGAGGATGCAGGATGGAGGTGAGGTGGAGGTGAGGATGCAGGTGAGGGTGGAGGTGAGAATGGAGGTGAGGTGGAGGTGAGGATGCAGGATGGAGATGAGGTGGAGGTGACGGTGGAGGTGAGGATGCAGGTGAGGTGGAGGTGAGGTGGAGGTGAGGATGGAGGTGAGGGTGGAGGTGAGAATGGAGGTGAGGTGGAGGTGAGGATGCAGGATGGAGGTGAGGTGGAGGTGAGGATGCAGGATGGAGGTGAGGTGGAGGTGAGGATGCAGGTGAGGGTGGAGGTGAGAATGGAGGTGAGGTGGAGGTGAGGATGCAGGATGGAGGTGAGGTGGAGGTGAGGATGCAGGATGGAGGTGAGGTGGAGGTGAGGGTGGAGGTGAGAATGGAGGTGAGGTGGAGGTGAGGATGCAGGTGAGGTGGAGGTGAGGATGGAGGTGAGGTGGAGGTGAGGATGGAGGTGAGGTGGAGGTGAGGATGCAGGTGAGGTGGAGGTGAGGGTGGAGGTGAGGATGGAGGTGAGAATGGAGGTGAGGTGGAGGTGAGGATGGAGGTGAGGTGGAGGTGAGGATGCAGGATGGAGGTGAGGTGGAGGTGAGGATGCAGGTGAGGATGGAGGTGAGGGTGGAGGTGAGGGTGGAGGTGAGGTGGAGGTGAGGTGGAGGTGAGGGTGGAGGTGAGGATGCAGGTGAGGTGGAGGTGAGGATGCAGGATGGAGGTGAGGTGGAGGTGAGGATGGAGGTGAGATGGAGGTGAGGGTGGAGGTGAGGGTGGAGGTGAGGTGGAAGTGAGGATGCAGGTGAGGATGGAGGTGAGGTGGAGGTGAGGATGGAGGTGAGAATGGAGGTGAGGTGGAGGTGAGGGTGGAGGTGAGGATGCAGGTGAGGATGGAGGTGAGGGTGGAGGTGAGGATGGAGGTGAGGTGGAGGTGAGGATGCAGGATGGAGATGAGGTGGAGGTGACGGTGGAGGTGAGGTGGAGGTGAGGGTGGAGGTGAGGATGCAGGTGAGGTGGAGGTGAGGATGCAGGATGGAGGTGAGGTGGAGGTGAGGATGGAGGTGAGATGGAGGTGAGGGTGGAGGTGAGGGTGGAGGTGAGGTGGAAGTGAGGATGCAGGTGAGGATGGAGGTGAGGTGGAGGTGAGGATGGAGGTGAGATGGAGGTGAGGGTGGAGGTGAGGGTGGAGGTGAGGTGGAGGTGAGGATGCAGGATGGAGGTGAGGTGGAGGTGAGGTGGAGGTGAGAATGGAGGTGAGGTGGAGGTGAGGATGAAGGTGAGGTGGAGGTGAGGTGGAGGTGAGGTGGAGGTGAGGTGGAGGTGAGGATGCAGGATGGAGGTGAGGTGGAGGTGAGGTGGAGGTGAGAATGGAGGTGAGGTGGAGGTGAGGATGGAGGTGAGGTGGAGGTGAGGTGGAGGTGAGGTGGAGGTGAGGATGGAGGTGAGGTGGAGGTGAGGTGGAGGTGAGGATGCAGGATGGAGGTGAGGTGGAGGTGAGGTGGAGGTGAGAATGGAGGTGAGGTGGAGGTGAGGATGGAGGTGAGGTGGAGGTGAGGGTGGAGGTGAGGTGGAGGTGAGGATGCAGGTGAGGATGGAGGTGAGGGTGGAGGTGAGGATGGAGGTGAGAATGGAGGTGAGGTGGAGGTGAGGATGGAGGTGAGGTGGAGGTGAGGATGCAGGATGGAGGTGAGGTGGAGGTGAGGATGGAGGTGAGGTGGAGGTGAGGGTGGAGGTGAGGTGGAGGTGAAGTGGAGGTGAGGATGGAGGTGAGGTGGAGGTGAGGTGGAGGTGAGAATGGAGGTGAGGTGGAGGTGAGGTGGAGGTGAGGGTGGAGGTGAGGTGGAGGTGAGGATGGAGGTGAGGTGGAGGTGACGGTGGAGGTGAGGGTGGAGGTGAGGTGGAGGTGAGGATGGAGGTGAGGTGGAGGTGACGGTGGAAGTAGGGATGCAGGTGAGGTGCAGGTGAGGGTGGAGGTGAGGTGGAGGTGAGGTGGAGGTGAGGGTGGAGGTGAGAATGGAGGTGAGGTGGAGGTGAGGTTGATTCGAGCAGCAGCTGGATGGGTGCTGGTGTGGAGGTGGGGGTGGCCAGGACCAGCACCCAAGGGCGGGGGTGGGTGGTGTGAGCTGAGTGGGGCAGACAGAAGGGCGTGTGGAGGTGGAGGTGGGCTGGAGCGGCTGAGGGAGCTGGGGCTGACTCGGGCCAGGGGCCGGGCTCACCTGGCCTGGGTGGACGGTGGCGACCGGCCGGCCTTGCCCACGACCCGCGTGGACTCCCGGAGGGCGCTGAGCAGGCCGATCTTGGTCGTGAGGAGCTTGTTGTTGGGGAGCTGGAAGAGGAGCTGCTCGCCTGGCACGGCAGAGCGGGCGGCATGTGGAGCGCTGCTGCGGCAGGGGCACGTGCCCCCTGCCTGGGCCTCGGCGGCCGCCCCCACTTCCCACTGCGGGTTCGAGCCCACCCAGGCCCCGCCCACCTTCCCGGAAGCTGCAGTAGCTGTCCCGGCTCTTGATCTCGCACCATTTCAGCTTGTAGTCCTCCCGCCGGCTGTCCTGCGTGCGCTGCCAGCCTTTGCTCCTGCAGTAGGAGCTGATGCTGCAGGGAGAGCAGGCGGCATGGCGGGGGCCGTGGGCTGGGGGTGGGGGGCCGGGGGGGCTAGGGGACCAGGGAGTGGGGCTGGGGGGCCATGAGCCAGCGAGAGGGGGCCCAGGGGGGCTGTGGGGCTAGGGAGTGGGGGAGGCATGACAGGGGGCCGTGGGGCCAGGGAGCGGGGGCTGGGGGGTGGGGGGCCTGAGAGTGGGGCTGGGGGGCCGTGGGCCAGCGAGACAGGGCCAGGGGGTCCATGGGGCTAGAGAGAACGGGCTGCATGGCAGGGGGCTGCGGGGCCAGGGAGTGGAGCTGGGGGCTCGGGGGGCCAGGGAGTGGGGGGTGGGGGGCCGGGGGGCCAGGGTCCTCCACAGCAGGAGCAGCTGCAGTGCCCGGCCTCAAGGCTGGGCTGCACGGGATCAGCGGGGCCGGGCTCGGCTGCATCCAGGCCGGGCCTGAGACCCTCACTCACATCGAGGCTCCGTTGTTGCCCCCAATGTAGAAGAAGGGGCCCAGCCCCGAGCTGGGGGGTTGCTTCTCCCCGGCCAGGAGTTGCTCCTCCAGGAGGGAGGCCTGGTGCCCGGCGGGGGCCGGCGTCATCCGTGAGGTCTGCGGGCAGGAGGGGTCGGGGTCCTGGTCGGCGGAGGCCCGTCCTCCCTCCGCCCGCTCCGGCCCCGGCCCTCACCTGCATTCTTGTCCCGCTGGTTGAGCTGACACAGGCGCGCCTCCTCCTGGGCGCTGCCCATGGAGTTGTCCTGCGCCCAGCCTGTGGGTGGCGGGGTCTCAGGCGGGGGCCCTTGCCGAAGACCCCCTTCCAGTCCAACTGGAACTGTTTCTCCCAACCACCCCCTGGTCGTGGCCACACTTGACCTGGCCTTAGAGGTGGCCAGGGAGGGCCGGGGCCTGTCACACGGCCCAGGCCAGAGGGGGCTGCCCACCCTACAGGCCAGCCTTGGAGCGGGCGGAGTCCAGCAAGGGGTGGGCAAGGAGGAGGGGGCGATTCCTCCAGCCCAGGGGCCTGGGGGCGGGGGCTGCTCGGGCCCTGGCTTTGAGGACAGTGAGAAGTTCTGGGCTGTGGGTGTGGGCGTCCCTGCCCCCAGGCCCCCAGTGGGTTGTGGGCATCCCTGCCCTTGGAGACCCCTTGCTTGCACCCCTCCCTTACCAACAGGGTCCAGGCTCTGGCTGGGAAGGGGACTGGGTGCAGGGGCTGCTGAAGGGGGGTCGTTCCCAGAGGGAGGTCACAATGTGCATGGTGACACAGGCCCTTGACCATTGTCAGCTGGGGGAGGGGTGGGGCCTGCGGGATGGGGGCAGCTGGGGCTCCGCTCTCGGGGCTGGGCTGGGCCAGGCAGGGGCAGTGCCCGGTGGCCCCGAGCCAGGCGGAGCCCCCAGGCCGTGGCGAGCTGCTGGGTCCTGCTCCTGCCCAGACCCCCCATGGTTCCGCCCTGTGCTGGCTCCCCCCGGGGCCCCTTTCCTTAGCCCAGCATGACCCCTGGTGCCTCCCCAGCCGGCGTCGCGCTCACCTGACACTCGGGGGCGGCCTCGTTGGAGCCCCCTGGCTCTGGGCCGCTTGTTTCTCCTGGCGCCACCCTGCAGCTGGGTGGAGGGTCTCCAGCGGTGCCTGAGCAGGGCGTGGCCGCGAGCTCCCAGCGCAGGGATGGCCGGGCGGCGAAAGGGGCTCCTCTGGGAAGACGCGGCCCCTGCCGCCTGGCGGGCCCTCTGGGCAGCCTGAGGTCCTGGCCCTGGGGTCTGGCCTATGGCCCAGCCCACCCTGCCCCGGGGGCAGCGTCTCTCCAGCTCTGGGATGCGGTCCTCTGCTGGCGGTGGGCTCCTGTGGGCGCGGTGGCCGTGAGGCTTGGTGCCCCGTGGGGACAGACCCATCCCTGCATCCTCTGGCCTGGCCGTCCGTCGGCCGTCACCCGCGTGGCCTCGGTGCTGGCTGGAAGTGGGTGCGCGTCAGGCCTGCTGGGGTCTGGGGCCCAGGGAGGTGCCTCGGGCCACACAAAGGTCCGCGCTGGCCTGGCCACGAGCCCCCTGGGAGCCCATCTGAGGGCAGAGCAGCCGTCTCGGGGCACTGCCTGCCCTCCAAGGACACTGCTTCTTCCTAAGCACCTTTTCCTGAGGAGCCAACTTTGGGACATTTCTGGGAAATCTTAGCTGATTTCCCTATGGGTCCTTGTGCCTTGACGTCCAGTGAACAAGCCCATTTTGCGGCTGTGTGTGAGGAGAGGCCACCCGGAGGAACCCCGACTCGCGCAGGCCACTGCGTCCCCTGGGCGGAGGACAGAGTCGGGAGGTCTGGCTTAGGAGGGGCTTGGGGGGCTGAGCAGTCAGAGGGGACAAGGCAGACCCACAAAATAGAAGGAAGCCGAAGGCCAGGGACGGAAGGAGGGAGCTGCAGATGGAGACTGCAGGGCTCGCCCGAGGACGGGCGCGCGACGGCGAGGTTGGGCGACACTGAGAACCGACGGTTTAGAAAACCACCACCAAGAAGGGCAAAGACACAGGGGCGCCGGGAGGATGGGGAGGGTCCTGCCCTAAGCCGGGCTCCGGGGGGAGCAGGCCCCTCTCCAAGGGTTCAGCCTGGTGGCGGGCAGGCCTCGGGGACGTTGGCCTGGCAGCCGAGAAATGCCATTAAGTGGCTGTGGCGCCGGTCCGGCCCCGCTCCCCCCACCCCGGGCCCTCTGGACTGGCAGCAGGGAGCGAAGAGTGACCACGATGGGAGAGGGGGCGGGAGGGGCGGGGAGGCTGGGGAGGGGGGAGCGGCCCTCCTGAGAGGGGCGGGCGGGGGTCCCAGGGGAGGAGGGCCTTGACCTGACCAGAGGGGCTGAGCGAGCGAGGAGGCAGAACCCGGGGCCCCGCCCGCCACAACAGGAAGATGTCGCGGGGAGCTGGACCTGGCCGCGGGCTGGGGGGCAGCTCTGCTGAGAACGGGGTGGGCAGGTAACGGCACATCACACGCGAGACCCCAGCCCTCCCGTCCCGTACAGAGCGGAAGGTCGGGACCCACTGAGTGGGACCCAGCCTCGCTCTCCGGAGCTCCCGGGGAGAGGCCACCCAGGCAACAGGTCCCTGCGGGAGGGCCTGGACACACCTGGACACACCTGGACATGCTCAAAGACCCAGGAGCCGAGGGAAACCCAGGCACCCCTGCAATGTCCTTGGGACATGGGCGGAGACAATGCACCCCTAAAAGGGAACAGGGTGCTGTTACGAGAACGAGCGCGTGGAAGTTAACCCCACAGAGGGGACATCGAGGAAGTGGCCTGGAGGGGGGCCAAATGGCAGAGCGGCGGAGAGGCCCAGCCGAGGGGGCGTGTCCTGACAGGCCGGCAGACGCCGGGGGCATCTGCCCGGGGATGGGGGAGGGGCCTCCTGGGGGACAGCAGCCCAGGTGGCAGGTGGGAATTCTGGGAGGGCGTGTGCCCTCTCCCCGCCATGCCTGAAGGGGCGGTCATGAAGACGAAACGCGTTTGCACATGTCTCGTGCTCCTGACGGTGGAGCACACGAGGGACGCGGCGGCTGGGAGCGGGGGACAGGCAGCGGCACGTGCGAACAAGCTGATGGCAGCGGGCACGGGGAGCCGGCCCCAGCGCAGCATGGGTGGGGCGGCGCTCACCCCTCAGCCCTCAGCTGCAGGACGGGGTGCCAGAGATGTGGGGATGCGCTTTCGTGACAAGGCTGCGGCTCTCGCGGCGGTTTTGACTGCAGATTTGTTACTTTCACAAAAAAACACAGCGAGAAGCGGTGCTCTGTGGTGCAGGGCTTCTGTTTGGGGGGACGGAAAGTTTTGATGATGGACGGTGGTGACGGCTTGACACGAATGGGATGGGCGCCACTGCGCCGCATGCTGGGTGAGGCTGAATGGGATGGGCGCCACTGCGCCGCATGCTGGGTGAGGCCGAGAGGAAACGCTCAGCTGCTTCTCAGTTACCACAATTAAAAAACAACCCTGGTAGAAGGTAAGACACCAGGAGCAAACCCTCATGCCAACAAACCGCGGACCTCGGTTGCTCATATAACGGAGTTGGTGCGCCCACTGGAGCAGGACCGTGCTTGCGCACAGTGAACTCCAGGTTCAGGACTCTGCCCTTTCTGCCACCCTACCACTGTCCAAAAACTTAAAAAGTACTAAAACAAGATGAAAAGCAATGAGGAATTGTTTCAGAGCCCCCCCCCAGGGAGGGCAGGGGGACGGCGTGCCCGCGTGCACCGGTGCGCGCGCCGCCCTGCCCTGCCAGGGGTTCCTCTGCGGCGGCGTTCTCAGCGCAGAAACCAAGCTCCACGCTCTGCCACGGGTGCTGGGTGGGTGCCGGGCCCGGGGGGGGCGGGGCGGGTGAACGTGCTCCAGAGCGCGGAGTGGAAGTCAGGACGCAGGCTTCTGGGCACACGCTCCCAGGGCTATAAGCTGTTTTAAGTCACACGTTTACCTGGTCAGGTAATAAGACGGGCAGGAAACAGCATCCCGGTCGGGTGAGCCAAGGGCATCTGTGAACCCGAGGAGAGGCCCTGGAAGATGAGGAGACGCCCGTTCCCGCCAGGCGCTCCCAGGGCCTGCCGCGTGTCTCGCAGCATGGGGCGTGGGGTGGGCAGGGGGCTCTGGGAAGGTACTGGGTCCCCTGGCCAGGGCGAGCTCTCCGAGGGGGTCTCCTGGGCAGGCAGCCTGGCCCCGCAGAGGCCCTGTCCTCTCGGTCAAGTGTCCGGGTGGCAGCCCCACTCAGGACCAGCCCACCGCCCAGTGGGGTCAGCGGCCTCCCACCCTCTGCAGAGATGCTCGCCCGGCCGTGCCCTCCGCTGGCCTCTGCCCCCACTGCAGCCCCTGACTCCCTTCTGCTCCTGGGCTGCCTCCCAAGAGGGCCCTGGAAGCCGGGAAGGGGGCCGGAGGGCAGGGGTGGGCCCTTACCCCCCACCCTCTTACCTGCCGACAAGGAGGTGCAAACCCTCTACCCCGGGAACAACAGTGGCGACCCGGCAACCGCGTCTCCAGGCAATGGTAACCAAGCAATCAAGCCGGAGCGCCAGGGGTGGACGTGGGTTTTAGGTCAGCGGGAGAGGCCAAGCATCCGCGGCCTGAGCTGAGGGGTCCCGACGGCCCCCTGCCCCTTCCCCGCCAGCCCCTCCCGGGATCACCCAGTCTTCTCACCGTCCCCCACCCATGCCCAGCACCCCAGGACTCAGGCCCGGCCTGGCTCAGAGCAGGTCCTGGGCTACTGTCTGCAGAACAAACAGGGAACGCTTTTGAGTGGTCGCTGTGCTTTCCCGGCTCCATTTCCTCCTGCCCCCCAACAGCCCAGGGCGTGGGGATCGCTGCCACCCTGTTTACAAGCTCAGGTTAGAAAGCCCCCCCACAAGGGGTGGAGCAGTAAGTGGACCCAGGCCTGAGAGCCCCTGCTGCCCACAGCGTTTGGGCCGCGCCTGGCTGCTGGCTTTCATGGGCCTCCAGCCGCACAGCCCATCGCCCTTGAGCCTTTGTGTGGGTCACAGGGGTCTCTCTGTTGGCCCCTTAAGCCCCTTCTCACCTCCAAGGGTCCTGTGCATTGCCCCCTACTCTGGGGAGGCCCCGAGCCCACCCAGAGGTGAGGCCCCCTGGCTCCATGCCATGGGGCCCGCGCCTCCTAGGCTGGGACGTCGGGCCGGCCAGGGCTCGGGGCGCGAGGGCGTTTGGAGCCGGCCTGGGGGACTGCAGCTCGGTGGGAGCCCCCAGCCCACGGTGGGTGGGGTCAGCCTGGCGGGGTTTGGGTGGCGGGCAGGCCTGCGAGTGGTCTGGGCAGCCTGAACTTTGGAGCTGCTGGTCCCCCTTCCCAGCCCGGGGCTGCCGGGCAGAGGCCACCTGGGGGCGGGCAGGAGGCTCCGGTCTGGGCTGTGGCCTCTGCCAGGTGGGCTGCGTGTCCTGTCCCTCTCCGGGCCACAGGCGAGGCCAGGGTGGATGTGCTGGGGGCCCTCTCGTCCTGGGGGGCCAACCTGCTCAGCCCCTTCCCAGAGCAGAGAGGAGGCAGGGCTTCCCCCCCAGCAGCCCTTGCTGGGTGTGGGGTCCAGGGGGCTCCTGAGACCCCCTGTGGCTGGGGGCCGCCCATCTTCCAGGCCCCACGCCCACGCTTCTGTGCCAGCCTGGGGGCAGTGGCCCCTCCCTCCCTGGTCTCTGGGCAGCACACCTGCCCCCCCCCCCCGAGTGTGTCCCCTTCGCCTGGGCACAGACCTCCAGGAGACCGGGCACAGCAGCGTGAGGCTCACCTCAGCTGACCCACCAGGAGCCCCTGGGCCCCTGCTCCCCACAGGCCCGGCCGACTCTGGGGGCTCAGGGAACGTGGGCTCCCCCCGCAGCCGTGGCACCGAGAGCTCAGCCTTGCAGATGCTCCTCCTAACCAGTAAAGTGGGGCAGTGCCAGGGCGCCCGCGGTGGGCGCCGCCTCTGCAGCCTTGACCGGGCAGGGTGGCCTGGAGGGGAAGGCAGCGGATGAGGGTCCCCAGGCGCTGTCCCTGCTCCCCGCTGCCCTGTCATTGGGGCTGGCTGGGGCTGCCGGGGACAACAGCAAGGTTGTGCAGCCCCCAGTCCACCTGCCCATGCTCCCACCCCCAGCTCCTGCAGGTCTGCTGGTCCCTGCTTGGGGAGGCCTCCTCTGACCTTGGGGGGCTGCCCTCTGAGCTGGACTCCCGCGAAGAGGTATTGTGGGGGCTGGAGTGTAGGGTCTCGGGCCTCAGTGGGTCTTTTACAAAGAGAGTCAAAGCTTTGAATCTCTGGGGAGGGGAGGGGCTTGGGGCAACTGAGGCTGGGAGGGGGCTAGGATCACGGCCCAGGGCACAGCTACTGAGGACAACACCATGACCCTCAGGGCGGGAGGGTGGGACCCCAGAAAGGGCCCAGGTCTGTAGATGGAGCCTGGGGCAGGTGGTGGGTGGAGCCTGGGTGTGTGGGTGGGGCCTGGGGGGGGCCAATGGTGGGTGGGGCCTGGATCTGTGGGTGGAGCCTGGGGCCAGTGGTAGGTGGAGCCCAGGCCTATGGGTGGAGTCTGAGGTAGGTGGTAGGTGGAGCCCGGGTATGTGGGTGGGGCCTGGGGCAGGTGGTGGGTGGAGCCTGGGTCTGTGGGTGGAGTCTGGGGTAGGTTGGTGGGTGGAGCTGGGTCTGTAGGTGGGGCCTGGGTCTGTGGGCGGGGCTTGGGGTAGACACCTGCACAGAGCTGCTGGCATTTCTGGCCCTCTTGTCTTTCCTGGGAATGGGTGACAGTCACCTGCCAGCGCACCTGGACAGCACCTCCAGACCCCGAGCCCCCAAGCCCGTGGAGATCCAGTGGCTGTCCCCGAGTCGAGGCCTCATGGGAGGTCCCCCAGCCCCCGGCTTGGCCCACAGGACCTGCCTCTGGCATCTTCCTGGGGCCCCTTATGCAGCACAAGTCACAGTGTCCCTGGGGGCACAGCAGTGTCTGTGGACTCAGGCTGTTCTGGAACTTTCCCTCTTCCACGTCTGGCTGCAGCCTACGCCTGAGCTCAGGTCCTGCTGAGCCAACGCCCCTTCTCAGGACAGCCTGACCTCCATCATTCTGGACCCCCAGCTGGAAGAGGGACCAGCCTCCAAGGCCATGCTCCCTTGGGAGGGGCCAGGGGCCAGGGGTGGGGGCTGCCTGGGGTGGGCAGGAGGGGTGCTCCATGCTGCTCCCACTGCCCACCACCTGCTCTGCCTACCCTGGGTGCAGTGGCAGGAGGTGGGACCCTGGGGACAGGCCCCTCCGTGTGGCAGGCTGGATGGAGTGTCAGCTTTGCTTGTTGCATGGCAGTGAACAGACACGGTCAGTCCGGGGCACACACTTTATTACACCACCAATCCATCACGTCGGCGGTCCGGGGGAGCAGGGGGGCCTGGCAGGCTCGGGGCCGCGCCGGGAGTGTGCCTCGGGTTGCGCGGGCGGGTGGGGTGCAGGGTGGGGCACGGCGATCTGGCCAGTGCGATGGACGGCATTACCAGACAGTATTAGACAGAGTGATCGCAATCTAACTTTGCCTGGTAAGACGCCCATCAGCAGGCACCTCATGCCGCGCCGCCTCGTCCTGGTGGTGCCGGCGGCCTGCCCGGGCTGGGGCGGTGAGGGCCTGTCCCTGTCCCACTCTGCCGCCCACCTCAGGCCCACCTGCACCGGGGGTCCACAGTGAGCCCTGCGAGGCCGGGGGCATGGGTGGGCAGCGGGGCGGGCGTGCCTCGGAGGGGTGTGGCGGGAACAGCGGTTATTTGCTCTCGATTTCGTTTTGTCGGAGGCCACTGGCCCCTCGCCGGTTCCTGAATCACTCGGGCCGGTTAATGAGTAACAGCAGCCGTGGGCAGACCCTTCCCCGGGCGGCACGGCCTGGCGGCTCGGCTGAGGGCGGGTCTGGGGGCCGCATTCTGGCTTCAGATCAGAGAGGTGGGACGAGGCCCGCCCGGCTCGCCCGTGGGCGCGGAGCGCGCGGAGGGGCCCAGCGTGCTCTGCGGTTGGGCCAGGGACGAAGGCGAAGCCTCCCCCTGCTGCTCGGCTGCGTTTGCGCAGGACCCGGGCGCCGCGCCCTCTCCTTCCTGTGCTTCCTGCTGGGGCGACCCCAGGGCCTTTTCTTCACGGAAAGTGCCGCTCCGGCTGGGGGACCATGGCCGCCGGTCCTCGCAGGCTGGGGTTACCGGTGTGGCGCTGGCTGCCCTCTGCGGGCAGAGACCAAGCCCACCAGCAGTTAGAAAACTGCAGGCGCCCGCTCGGGGCTGGGTCTCCCGGGCCTCGCGCGGCCTTGGGGGACTGCTGACCGTGCCTGGGGGCCTCGGAAGGGGCCAGGGGGGAAAGGGCCCCTGGAGGCCGTGCCCACAGCTCCCCCCGCTCAGCAGCTCGCCGAGGGTCAGAGTGGCAAATGCACCCCTGGGAACAAAGCAGGGTCAGGCCAGGCCCCCCAGGAGCCTGGCTTCCAGGACAGGGGCAAGGCCCCTTCCCCAGGGCCAGCCCTGGACAGTTTTGGGCCCTGATGGTCTCTCCTGGAGGCCAGGGCACCCCGAAACCCAGACCGCAGGGAGCTGGAGTGGGGGTCTCGAGGGCTGTAGGGGGAGAGGGGGGCAGAGTGTGGGGGGTGAAGTGGGGCAGTAGGGGTGTGGCCTGCCCACAGGCAGAGGCAGGCTCTCCCCACCTGCCTCAGTTTCCCTTGGTCTGAGCAGGTCGTCCACCCCGGGGCTCCTCCTGGCGAGTGGGGGTCCCTTTGAACATCGTTACCAGACAGTGTTAGAGCTGAGCTGAGAAGTCCAGCACTGTCCAGTAAGATGCCCACAGGGGCCCAGGTGCTGCGGCCTGAGGAGGGCAGGGAGGGGCCACACCTGGCTGGACCAGAGCTGAGGAGGGTGGGACCTGGGGGCCCTGAGGCTGGGGGCTCCTGTGGGACCACCGCACCTTGGGAGGGACCCGCCCACCCCGCAGGCCCGTGCCTCGACCCTGCAGGAGGAAGGAGTGCAGGCAAGGTGGGATGCCGGCCACGTGGCTGCCCCGGCCTTGGCGGGCTCCACCCTGGGCCTTTGTCCCGCTTGGCCCAGCACCTGGCAGGTGGGCTGCCACACCTGCCCGGGCGCCGTGGGCGGGGCCGGGCCACCCGAGCTTCCTGACCCAAGTCTGGGAGTGCAGGCCAGAGCGGCTGCAGGTGGCCTCGAGCTGGGGGCCGGGAGGGGCTGCCCTGCAGGCCGGAAGTCAACGCGGGGGTGCACGGGCAGGCTCGGGGTGGCCTGCGGGGCCGGGCCGCGGGGTCTCGGTGCGAGGAAGGGGCAGGTGGGGGCAGGGCGGCCCCCCGCTGCGCACAGAGTGCCGCCGTCATCGTTACCAGGCAGTATTAGAGACCAGACACCATCCAATGCTGCCCAGTAAGATGGCGATGGCCGCCCCAAGTTGGGTCTGGGGGCCGCCCAGCTGGGGGTGAGCGGGGCCTCCGTGGGAGGGCAGTGTTGGGGTGCTGGACCGCGCCGTCCCCAGGGTCCCCGGTGTCCCCGCTGCCCATGTTCACCCAGACCAAGCTGGCGTCACCTGGAAGCCCCCCAGGCCGGGTGGCAGGTACGACGCCGACCGCAGGGGAGCCCCCTTCCCGACAAGTGGGGGTGTCTGCGGCCAGGCTGACCCAGGAGGCAGGGCCTGCACGCGCCTCTGTGTGCGCAGCGAGCCGGTCCGGGTGTTGGTGAGCCCAGAGGGCTGGACAATGGGCCTCTGTCTGCCGGGACCTGGTCCCTGGGCCGCCTCCCCGAGCCCGGCTGCGCTGTGCGCCGTGCCCAGCCCCCTCCTGCTCTTCCCAAGGGCACGGGAAGGGCAAATGGGGCCAGGCAGCCGTGGGCCCCCAGGCAGGACCCCCCCAGTGAGAGGGCCAGACGGTCTGTCCAGCCTCACCCCCCAAGGGCAGGGGGCCTTCCTGGAGCCCGAGGCCCCTGACCCACCCGCTGGCATCCAGCTGGGCCGTGTGAGGGACCTGGCAGGGTCTGCCCACCCCTCCCACCTTAGCTGCCCCTCGGAGGGGACAGGGCCGCCAGAGGGTGGACGGCCCCCCACGGTTTCCAGCGTCCCAACCAGTGCCTGTCCTGGGAACCCCACTTCTGCCCGCCCACACCCTTGGCCCCAGCCCCCCATGGCAGATGGCGCCTCTGCTCACCCACTGCTCGGGGCCCCGGGGTCGTGCCCACTGCCCACCTCCAGGCCCGGGTGGAAACGGTGCTGGGCCCAGGGGACGGAGCAACGGGGGCTGCCCTGTCCACGCAGTCGAGCTGAGACCCCACGATGGGGAGGCACCCGATCGCACCCCGGCACTGCCGAAGCCCCTCGCCCGCTCCACCCTAGCCTCCGGATGGGGGTGCCCCGGGTGGAAGGGGCGGCCGTGCAGCCCCTCTCTCTGCCCAGGACCCACGCCTGGGGTCCTGCCGGCCGTGGGAGGCGCGGGGGCGGGTGTTTTCCCCAGAGGCCCTGGGAGGCCCCTCCCCCACCAGCCCGCAGGCCCCCCGCTGGGGGAGCAGGCTCGCGGCTTCCTGCCCCTTCCACCCACGGAGGGCTCCCGGCCAGGAGGGGGTGCGGGCGGGGGCACGGACGCGCTGGGCCGAGGCCCCTGGCCACCTGCCCGGCCACAACAAAGCCGGCGCCCGCCCCGCCCCGGCCCCACCGGTGGCCCCGGCTCCCCAGCCTTGTTCTGGGAAATGCCAGCTCAGAGCCGAGTGGAGGGGCCCGCGCAGGCCTGCCGGACGCTGAGGCCCGGGTGGTGGGCTGCACGGGCTCGGGCTGGCCCCGCGGGCTTGTTCTGCACAGCCACAAGCCACTGTGTCAAGAACGTGATTTCTCAAGGGAAGCCATCTAGCGCCAGGCTCGCCTTCAAAGCGGAGTCCAATTTCAGCGCGACGCCCAGCTGCCAGGCCTGGGGGGGGCGGGCGAGGGAGTACAGGCAGGGGCCGTCTGCCCTCGTGGCTGCGGCCCCCCAGGGGCGGGCAGGGCGTGCCAACTCCCCCGGGCCTCCGTGCCCTTGGCCGCTCCCACTGCCGGCCCTTCTCAGGAGCTGGGGGCCAGGGACCCCCGCCCGCTGCCCACCTGGCTTGCCAGCGTTCACGTTCTCGCCCGGGAGACGCGCACAGCCCCAGACACGGGCGGCCATGGCAGGGGGGCCCTGAGAAGCCACCCCCCCGGATTCCAGGCTAGAATCCCCGCCATTGCCGAATCAGAACCTATGAATTAATGGACCCAAACCCCGCGAGGAGCCCGGGCCCAGCTCCGAGCATGGGGGGACGCGGGCCTGCGCAGCTGCAAGCGCGGCGAGCCTTACCGAGGCGGCGAGTCGGGAGGGCAACGCTAAACCCACGCCCCGTTGCCTCAGCGCCCCGCGCGGTGCTTGCTTGGCGACCGTGCCCGGGCAGTAGTCCCTGCACCACGGTCTCGCCGAGGGCCGACTGGGTTAATTATCACCATCACGGGCGGCTCGGCTGGGCGCGCGCCGGGGGACTCAAGGGGCAGGCTGTCCCGCGGGACTCCGCGCCACCAAGCGCCCACCAGGGGCGCCCACCTGGCTGCCCCTCCCCTGCCCGCCGCACTGCAGGACCCCCTGCGTGGGGGGTGGGTGGGCTGGGGGCTCCCGGCGGGGAAGGAACGCGATCCCAGTGTGAAAAGCGCACTCCTTGGGTAACCTGCCTGACGGGGCCTTAATCAATGGTGAAGGCCGTGCGGAGAACAAAGCCGGTGAAACTGGACCCCAAGTCTCCCCTGCTCTGATAAGCCAAGCCTGGCCGCCGGGCGGGGGCGGGGCTGGCGGCGGGGGCGGCGGAACCTGGCCTGCTCCTGGCGGGTCCTCGCGGAGCATCTGCTGGAGCCGCCGCCTGCGAGAGGCCGGCCGCCATTTCGCCTTCGCCGCGGCGTCCGACCATTTTTTTACCTCTGCAGCCGCGCTACCTGCCCTGCAGAGGACGGGTGGGCCCGGAGCTTTCCTTCAGCTCTGTCACCCTCTGCTAAATACACAAAGGACCTTCTTACAAACTGATTTTGCAAATAAGGTATTTGCAAGCTGTCAAAATGTCTGAAAAATTAACAACTGAGGCCATCTGTATTTCCCGGGTGATCTGCATTTTCATAGGTGCAAAGATTGTTTTGCCTCATTCAACGTGCTGCCAATTGCTCTCACTTTTAAAAATTACTCAATTAAAAATAAAATTTCATCTGCGTACAAGAATGGAAAAAAAACCCCTGTGTTTTGCAGATGCTCTGCCTTAAAAAGACCTAAAACCACACGATGGGTTAAAACGCCATAAATTTATGCTCTAAAAAGTCTTGGCCATCAAGATTAATTAGCTCTATGTAACGCCCCAACGAAACTGACCCCTCAGTCCCGTCAACACTGTGATCTAAACTTTCAAAGGTCTAAGAGCCGAGTTTGGGTGTAAAGAGAGCCCTCGGCACCCATACGGCAGTTGGAGGCCGAGAGTGCGCCGCGGGAGGTGGGCAAGCGTTAATGAAACGAGGATTTAGCCGCCCGGTTGTTGCCAAGGTGCTAGTCGGCGTCTAAGTAAAAACTCCTTGCGGCAGACTTTGGACCTCTCCCCGAGCTGCGCTAGGCCTGGGAGAACCGCCCAGCCTTCCCAGGTTCCACCTTGTAGGCCTCAGGAGGGGCAGAGCGGGCGCCAGGCCGCTCTGCGCGCCCGCGCCGCGGGCCGCCGAGAGGGTCGCGCCTTCGCAGAACCAAGCCCCGCTGGGAGCAAACTCGGGGAACCCGTGGGCGCTGGCGAGGACCCCGCCAACCCTCGCCACCCCCCACTTGGTTCCGAGGCCGCCTTCCCACTGTGGAGCTAAAAGCATCCCGGCTACTGTCACGACAGCGGCGGCTTGGGGAGAGAACGTTCCGGAAGTCCTGCTGCCCAGGGCAGGCGGGCAGGGAACCTCTCCGCGTCTCCCCTCGCCGGCCGTGACCCTGAGAGAGCCCCCGCCCTCCCCGGTCTGGAGCTGGCGGGCAGACTGCCCCACCACCAGGCAGGCCACACCCACCCAAGGCTGCCCCCCACCTGGACGCCCGCCGATGCCCCCTCCACAGGGCCCACCTTCTGTGCCCGTGCGTGTGTCCCAAGTCCGCTGCGCCACGGGCTCGTTGTTCCCCTTGAGGCGGCGCCGGCCCCGGGCTGGCTGGGGTCCCGGCCCCTGTGCAGAGGCCTCCCGAGCACCTCGCTTCCCTCCTGGCTGCCCTCACCTGCCCCAACAGGTTGTGCAGCCGTGCGGGAGGGGGTGGGAGGCGGGTGGGAGGGGTGGGAGGCCACTCCCGCTCCAGCCCAGAGGTCCAGCCTCCCTCGAGCGGGACCCGAGCAGGACCCGAGCTGGGGGCATCAGGGAAGCTTGGGCGTCGGTCCCTCCAAATACCTGTCCACCCGCGGCCAGCAGAACCGGGCGCGGGCTCGGCTCCAGCCGTCCCCCAACCAAGATCCAACCTCGGGGCGAAGCACCGGAGAGGGGCACCAACGAGAACGCGGGCCTCTGGGCAAAGACGAACTTCCTGCCTCCCCTTCAGGTGAGGCTCAGACACAAAGAAAGAATTACTCTAAACGTGGGCAGGTAGACAGCGCGCCCAGTCTTGCAAGACGTTTTGGAAGCGCCTGGGAGCAGCCGCGCAGGCCCGCGCCGAGCAGAGGGGGGAGGCGGCCTGGCCGGGGCTGCCTTACATGGAGTGCCTCACCCCGCCCCACGCAGGTGCCACTCCTGGCCGGCCAATCGTCTGCGGTGGCCGCGCACAGGTGTGTCCCACTGCACCCCGTAGGCCAGGAGGGAGGCCGCGGCGGTGACAACGCGCGGGGGCGGAGGCGGCCACTCGCGTTCCCGCCCAGCCGCGGCGCCGGGGCAGACCGGCTTCTGCAGGCGCCCCTGGCTGCCCCCGGGAGGGAGGGGCGCCCGGCCCCCAGTGGGCTCTGGGGGCTGTGGCCTCCCACTGCAGAGGGCAGGGGCTGGACCTGACCGCCTGCCCCAGGCCCCCTCCTCTGCCACCCCACACGAGGCGGGGGCTTTCCTAGAGGGGCTGGGGCTCCCGCTCGCCCACGGGTGATGGTGGGCCGGGGGCCCCGCCCTGACAGGCAGGCAGACCCTGGCCTGGGGCCTTGTGGCTCCCACACTCAAGAACCCCCAGCCTCCCTGCAAGGGGCGGGCTGGGGGCGCCGCAGCAGCCCCTGGACCCGCCCTTGTGTTGCTGTGGGGCCCTGGGCAGAAGGTTTCTCAGGTCTGGGAGGGGCCGGGGGTGTCTGGGGTCAGCAGGGGCTGGACAGGGTCCCCAGGCCGGGGTGGGGAGCGGGACTTCTGACACACCTTCCCAAGGACTTCTCCGCGCTCAAGGGCAGAAGTGTTTGTTCCGCCGGCTCCCAGCGGAAGCGCAGATAATGAGACGACAGACGGTCCTGGTAATTCCCGAAGGCCCGCCTTGCTTCCATAACGAGCTCTGGCAGTGCTTAATCACGGAGGGCCGGTCCCCTGGGCCGGGCCAGGAGGGGGGCCACCCCCCCTCGTCCTCAGGAGCGAGCACTTGGTCTTGAGGCCAAAGGCCGCCCTCCTCGGGAGCCGGGCTGACTGCGGCCCGCCCACCACGGCTCCAAGGCGCCCGCGTGCTGGAGGTTCAGGAAGGGCCGGAGGGGGGCCCGGGGCAGCGGCAGCCTCTGACCTCTGACCTGAAGCCCCTCCTCAGAAGCACAGGCCTCTCCAGGACTTACGGTGCGGCCTGCGTGTGCGGTGGGGATGACGGCAGGGGCGGGGCCTGGCCCTGACCTCTCCCCCCACCGGCAGGGTTCCGTATCACCGGGACTGCGGCTCTCTTGGCCTGTGCACTCAGAGCCAGGGCTCACCCCGGAAATGGCCACCTTAGCTTCCCAGGAGTGACCGAGCCCCGTGGGTGCCGGCCGAGGTGCGAGGAGTCCCGCACGGTGGGTTACTCCAGGTCTGGAGGCTGGACGAGAGGACGGGACCTGGGCCTCTGTGCAGAGGGCCGGCGCCGAGCAGCTGTCGGGGGTGCAGAGTGGGCGTCTGGCAGAGGGTGGGTCAGAGGTGGGAGGGTGCCACGAGGTGAAGGGGCCGTAGGCAGAGGGCCTGGCTCCCGGGGAGGACACAGAGCCCAGGGGCTCCTGCAGGGGAGTGGGGTGCTCGGGGTCTCCCCTCCTTTCGTCTTGCTACTGGTGTTGCCTGGCCCATCCTGACTCCAACCTCAGACCTGCTGTCAGCCGAGCTGAGACGGCGCATTTTGCATCATTTCTCGGGACTCAGGAGCATCTGGACGTAACCTGTGTCCTTCTGACCTCAAGGTCAGGAGACCACCTAGTCACTGCCTGTTCCTGTCCAGCAGGAGGGCTGGGCGCGCACGGTCGTAGGCCCCTCGGGCCGCTGGCTCAGCGAACTCTGCCTTGGGTGTCTTCAGAGAGCACCCCTGGAGGCTCCTGGACGTGCCCCTCGACAGGAGGGACAAGAGTCAAGAAGCATCTGAGCTTTGCCTTGCGCAGGCATCAACAAAATGGCCCGGCCCGCAGGTGGGTGTTGAGGCGCTGCGCTGGACGCGGGTGTGGTCCACCCCCGGGTGGCGTCTACAGGCACACCTCATTTTATCCTACGCTGCAGATGTTGCATTTTTTTTACAAATTGAAGGTTTGCGGCGACCCTGCTTGGAGCAATTGCATTGGCGCCATTTCCCCAGCAGCATGTGCTCAACTCACGTCTCTGTGACACGTTTGGGTAATTCTTGCACTATTTCAACCTTTTCCGTTATTATCATATCTGTGATGCGGCTATTGTAGTTGTTTTGGGCGCCTCACACTGTGCCCATGTATGACGGCGAACTTAATCAACCAATGTTGTGTACCTGCTCCTGGGCCTCCCTGTTCCCTGAGACACAACAATATCGAAATCAGGCCAATTAATCACCCTACCAAGGCCTCTCAGCGCTCAAGTGAAAGGAGGAGCTGCTCGTCCCTCACTTAAAATCAAAAGCTAGAAATGGTTTGGCTCAGTGAGGAAGGCATGTTGAAAGCCGAGAAAGGCCGAAAGCCTGGCCTCTTGCTCAAAGCAATTAGCCAAGTTGTGGATGCAAAGGAAAAGTTCTTGAAGGAAATTAAAAATGTAACTCCAGTGAACACACAGATGATGAAGAGAGCACGTGTCAGTGGTCTCGACAGAAGATCAAGGCAGACGCAGCCCCCCCTCATCCAGAGCAAGGCCCTGACTCTCCCCAGCTCTGTGACGGCTGAGAGGGTGAGGAGCTGCAGAAGGAAAGTCTGGTCAGCAGAGGCTGGTTCATGAGGCTTAAGGAAGAAGCCGCCTGCACAGCATCAAAGTGCAGGTGGAGCAGCGAGTGCTGATGGAGACGCTGCAGCAAGTTATCAGAAGACCTAGCTGAGGAAGGGGCTGCACTTAACAGATTTCCAGTGTGGATGAAACAGCCTTCGACTGGAAGAAGCGGCCGTCTAGGACTTCCGTAGCTACAGAGAAGTCCCTGCCTGGCTTCACTGCTTCGAAGGACAGGCTGGCCCTGCTAGGGGCTGAGGCTGCTGGCGGCTGCAAGTGGAAGCTGATGCCCATTTGCCATTCTGAGAATCCTGGGGCCCTGGAGAACGACACCAAATCCCCTCTTCCTGCGCCCTGTACATGGGACAACGGAGCACGGAGGGCAGCACGTCTGTTCACAACACAGTTGACGGACTGTTTTAAGCCCACTGTTGAGACCTACTGCTCAGAAAAGATTCCTTCAAAATATTCCTGCTCTTTGACAATGCACCCGGTCACCCAAGAGCTCCGGTGGAGACACACAATGAGACGGAGGATGTTTCCGTGCTGCCACCAGCAGCCACTCTGAAGCCTGTGGATCGAGGAGTCATTTCCACTTCCAGGCCTTCGCATTTAAGAACTGCGTTTCGTAAGGCCGTAGCCGCCACAGTGATTCCTCTGATGGATCTGGGTGGTGTAAATTGAAAACCCTCTGGAAAGGATTCACCGTCCAACGCACGAAGAGCACTTGCGATTCGCGGGAGGAGGTCAAGGCATCAACACGGACAGTAATTTGGCAAAGTTGAGTCCAACCCTCACGGTGCACAGCTCCCAGGCCCTGGCCACGAGACGCAGGTCCACAGCTGCAGGGGCGGGGCGGGGTGGGCCCAGGGCCAGGCGCCGGCAGTGGCCACTCTGCTCTGCTCCTCCGGCCTCAGCTCGGGAAGGCGACAGCTGCATGCGCACGCACACACACACACACACACACCCTGCTGGGGGTGACACACACACACGTAGCGACAGACAGACAGACACACCCTGCTGGGAACGACAGACACACACACCCTGCTGGGAACGACAGACACACACACCGAGCGACAGACACACACACACACGTAGCGACAGACAGACACACACACCCTGCTGGGAACGACAGACACACACACACGGAGCGACAGACACACACACACGTAGCGACAGACAGACACACCCTGCTGGGAACGACAGACACACACACACGGAGCAACAGACACACACATATACGGAGTGACAGACAGACACACACACCCTGCTGGGAGTGACAGACACACACACACGGAGCGACAGACACACACACACGTAGCGACAGACAGACACACACACCCTGCTGGGAACGACAGACACACACACACGGAGCGACAGACACACACACACACGGAGTGACAGACAGACAGACACACACACCCTGCTGGGAGTGACAGATACAAACACACACACCCTGCTGGGAACGACAGACACACACACGGAGCGACAGACACACACACACGGAGTGACAGACAGACACACACACACACCCTGCTGGGAGCGACAGACACACTCACACTCTGCTGGGGTGACACACACATGGAGCGACAGACAGACAGACAGACACACACACCCTGCTGGGAACGACAGACACACACACGGAGCGACAGACACACACACACGGAGTGACAGACAGACACACACACACACCCTGCTGGGAGCGACAGACACACTCACACTCTGCTGGGGTGACACACACATGGAGCGACAGACAGACAGACAGACACACACACCCTGCTGGGAACGACAGACACACACACGGAGCGACAGACACACACACACGGAGTGACAGACAGACACACACACACACCCTGCTGGGAGCGACAGACACACTCACACTCTGCTGGGGTGACACACACATGGAGCGACAGACAGACAGACAGACACACACACCCTGGCGCTGGGCAGCACGTGGGCTGCAGGGCTGCGGTGAGACAGAAGACATGCTGTCCTTGCTCCTTCCTGTGAGGCCGCTGGGCTGCAGGGTCCGGCACCCGCTGCCGGCCTTGGCTGGAGGCTGGGTCAGCGGTCTCTGGGAGGGGCCCTCCCCAGGGCCGCGGCCTCCGCCGGGCTGCGCCTGGGGCGGTGGGCAAGGCGGCCGCCGTGCGCGGGGCGGGGCCTCTCCTACACGCAGCCGGGGCTCTGGCCTGACGAGCTCCGGTCAGGCCTGCGTGGGCTTTCCCACTTGGGGCCCCGACCTCCGGGCGCTCACTCGCCCGCTGGCCGTCTGCAAGTCACGGGTGTTGGGGGTGGGAGGGGCCGTGACCCCCTCACTGACTGGAGGAAGGGTCTATCATTACCCAGATCGACTGCCACCACAGGCCTGCTGTGTTTCAAGAACACGGACGCAAAACACAGTCGCGATGCGTCTGCAAGGGTGTGCCCCCGGCCTTGTGCCGCAGCACTCTGCCCCGCAGTGCCCTGTAGCCCCACTCCTTCCCGGCCCACCCCCCTGCTCCTCTGGCCTCAGGAAGGAAGGCTCGGCCAAGCGGGGTGGGGCTGCCGCTGCCGGTGCCAGTGCGCTCTGACCCCCTCCGCCCGCCTCACTTCCGTCCTTGATCCTCAGACACAGGTGAGGCAGGTGCTGACAGGTGAGCACAGCCTGTCACGGAGGGCTGGGTGGGCCCCCCATGACTAAGCAGCTGCACAGAGCAGGGACTTCCTGCGCCCACAGCAGCCGTCGTTTGCCCTACCTTCCCGGCCCTCTGGCCGCGGCTTCCCTCCCACGCGAGGTCGGGGCTCGAAGGGCTTGAGCCAGGGTGGCGGACCTGTCCTCGGCCTGATGTCCATTCTGGGCCTGTCCTTGGAGGGCTGGCCTCCCTGTGGGCTTGGCCCCCTCCCCAAAGGGCTGGCCACGGTGGGCTGAGCCCCCAGCAGTGCTCCTGAAGCTGCTACCCCCGCCTTCCTGCTCCGAGACCTGCTCCGGAGTCCAGCCGGCAGCCCAGCAGCACAGGCGCTGGTTTCTGGCGACAGCGTCCTGATTTCCGTGGCCTGACCCAGCCTTGACAGGCGCCCACGTGTCCCCCGCTGCCCACTGTCCCGGGGGCCACGCGCCTGGTCACGGCATCTTCTGAATTCTCGAGGCGGTGTAAGCAGGAGGTACCAAGCCTGGATTGGGGTCCCAGGGCCACCACTCTTGGACACAGTTTTCTGCTGGAAGGCCTCTTTCCTGATCCCCAGACTGGTCATTTTTCCAATTCCCGTGGTCACGACCAGTGGCCCCCAAGGAGCCAAGTCCAACTGCTGCTCCTGCGCCCTCCCTGCAGGCTGCATCCGACGTGGCTCACAGCTGCGTCCGCCGGAGGCACCACCCTCACGCAGCCACCGTGCAGCGCGTCTGGCCCTCTTTGGGTTGGGGTGTGGGTGCCCTGGAAGCAGAGGGGGTGGGTGCCCCAACATCTAGAGGAGAGGGAGGTGAGGCCCCGAAATGCCCTCCCCAGGATCCAGGTCGTCTTCCGGGCAGGTGGGGCTGGGTGTCGGCACATCCCGGGGGATCCCCAGGGCTGCTGCAGCTCGGCAGGGAGCTGGGCTGAAGCGCCGTTGGCGTCTCCAGCAGGTGGAGGGAGCCAGTCAGGGCCTGCTGTGCCCTGAGGAACCCAGGATTCCTGGCCTGGAAGGCTGGGGTAGGTCACAGCGGGGCCGCAGGCGCAGCCAGGAGCCCATGGGGCCCTAAAGCCAAAGGGGACGCATGTTCCACGAGGATGGCGGGACGGCCTGTTTCCGGTGACGGTGCGTTAGGGTTAGGGGTGGAGTTGGGTTTCTGGTGACGGTGGGTTGAGGTGCTCAGACCAGCCCTCTCCCTGAAAACACTAAACCTTAAAACATTTGAATTAAAGCACTGAGGGACCTAAACAGCCAAAAAGGGCGAGTCATGCCCAAAACAAAAAGGAAAGCCTGGGCCTCGGGAGGCAAGTGAGCACTCAGGCCACCTCCCAGGCGAGGGGACGGAGATTTGAGCCTTAGTTCCAGGGGACTGGATGAGCTGAGAGACACAAGTCAAAGCTCAGGCCCTCCACTAGGACGCTCGCCACAGAAACGCAGGATCCCCGGAGACCACCAGCCCCGAGAGGAGGACCCGAGCATGGCCTGTCCTCGTGAGGCCTCCAGTCACCTCGGCTCTTCCAAGACCCCCAAGCCTTGAACTTGGTTTAAGTTAGTCCCAGACTGGGTAGTGCCCAACGCTCCTGGCAGAAATAAAACAAATTGGGAAGGTACCTTTATTCTAGGTATGAAATTATTCCAAAATAAGTCTTCAAGAACAATAAGTTTTCAAAGTTAACCAGTCAGGCAAGTACAAAAGACCATGAGCAAGAATCAGCAGATTTTGTGTGATTTATGTATCTTAAAAAAAAAAGAACCAGCAGAAACAATGAATATGGGAAAGACTTGGAAGAACTTTGAAGAATGGAATTATCAGACACAGACCAAAAGCAAATAGACTTAACTACGCTGAAGAAGACAATTTAAAAATATCTGCGAGGATGGGAAACAGATGTGGCTCAAGCAGCTGGGCTCCTGTCTACCATATGGAGGGTCCAGGGTTCGATGCCCAGGGCCTCCTGCTAAAAGGCACGCTGGCCTGCGCGGCGAGCTGGCCCACGCAGAATGCTGGCCCATGTGGGAGGGCCGCACCCCACGGGGGAATGCCGCCCGCGCAAAGTGCCAGTCGACGAGGAGAGCTGGTGCAGCAAGATGATGTAACAAGAGACACAGGAGAGACAACGAGAAGATGTAGCAGAACAGGGAGCTGAGGTGGCTCAAGAGAAAGTTTGCCTCTCTCCCGCTCCAGAAGGTCCCAGGATGGGTCCCTGGAGCCGCCTGATGAGAAGACAAGGAGACACAGAAGAACACACAGCAAACGGACACAGAGAGCAGACAGTGGGGTGGGGTGGAGCGGGGTGGGTGGAGGAGAGAAATAAGTAAGTAAGTAAATAAATAAATAAATAAAATAAAAGAGGTTGAGGTTCTTTTAAAAAAAATATCTGCAGGGAACAGGAGCTTGTGAAATGATATAGTAGATTTGAAAAATAACCAAATGAACTTCAGAAAAATAAAAACGTCCAAGAAGCAAAATTTAAAACTCAATGGATAGGTTTAATGGCAGATTTAAAAGAGCCGAAGAGAAAATGGGGGACTGGAGTATAGGTGAGAAATGATTCAGAACGGAGGCAGTTTTTTTCCCAGACAATGTTGAAAATATAGAAGTCTCAGAGTAAAATGCATAGATGAAACATAGAGAATTGGAAGAGGAGAGGATGGGGAAAAAAGCAATATTTGAAGAGATAGTGTCTGAGAATTTTCCAGATCTGTTGAAAGACATCCAAACAGATTCAAGTAGTCCAGGGTAGTCCAAGCAGTATCACTAAACAGAAATTCACATCTGTCGTGTCATGGTGAACCCCCCAGAAAACCCTGGACGAAAATTTAAAAGCAGCCAGAGAAAAACATGACAGATGACCTTCCAAGGCCCACAGCAAGGCCGACTGCTGACATACCAACAGCAACGATGGAAACAAAAGAGAATGGAGCACTGCCTTCAAAATATGCACCAACTCAGAATGTCTTTCCTCAGAACAAAGGTGAGATAAAGGCACTTCACCTTCAAAAACAAAAGAAAAACAAGAAAAAAAAAAACTAAAAGAAAAATTGGGACAGTTTGCCATCAGCAATTTCGATAAAGGAAATTCTAACGCACATACATCTGCAGAAGGAAAATGATCCCAGGGGGTTTGAGGTGCAAAAGGTGGGTAAATCTAGATTAAAGTTTACTTTATATAACAACAATAATAACAAGCTGTGGAGATAAAAAGTCTTTGGAATTGAAATACAGACCACACAAAGTCCCAGCGGTGGAGAGGCCTGGCAGGCCTCCTTGGCCAGGTGATCAGGATTGACACAAGCTGTGCTGAAAGCATGGACCCTGGATGGGGCGTTCGAGAAGGGCACCCCGTGACTTTCTTCTCCAAAACGGTAACTCCAGTCTAGCTGGAGGAAACAAACCCAAGTAGAGTGACTTTCTATAAAACACCCAAGGAACTGGGTGGCGCATCCCTTGTGCTACCGTTTGCAACTCTTCTGTCAGTAAAACTATTAGGAAGAAAAGGTTTTCTGACACGTGATTTTGCAAGTCCCACTGGTGACCTTCGCAAGCGTTCCACCGAGGCCAGGAGTCGGAGTGGACTTTTGTGGGGAGGAGGTGGGGAGAGAGCCCTGCTCAGGGTGGGCTCGGGGCCTCCCACTCTCCCAGCTGCCCATGGCTCGCCCTTCGTGCCCGTGGCTCGGCCTTCATGCCCGTGGCTCGGCCTTCGTGCCCGTGGCTCGCCCTTCGTGCCCGTGGCTCACTCTTTGTGTCCGTGGCTTGCCCTTCGTGCCCGTGGCTCACGCTTCGTGCCCGTGGGCTCCTGACGGTGCCCGTGGGAAGCCAAGCGGTCACGCAGCACGGTCTCCCCGCGTGTCGTCTGCTGAGCTGTGCTGGGGACTTTGGGAACGTGGGGGTCCCAGTGGCAGATGCCTGGAGATGGCCCAGGGCCACTGGGTTCTGGACGGGGAGGGGGCCTGGAAGACGGACCCCGCCTGGAAGCCACAGCCGGCTGCGTGGAGGGGAGGGCCATGCCTCTGGACCCCTGGACGGGAAGGCCTGAGGCCCGTGCGGACAGATGGAGGAGGTCACGCGACACTGGGCCGAGGGAGGCGCCCAAGCCACCCGCGCTCGCGGAGCCCCGGCCCCACAGGACGCACGGAGCAGCGGGCATGGCCCTCCCCGTCCAGCAGCCACGGTCTCAAATGCAGCGAGCGCCAGCCAGGGCCCGTGCCGGGTGCTCTGGGCCCGGGGACCACGGGTGCCTGATAAACGCGCTCGGGGGGCGCACGGCGTTCCTGGCCGGGCGGGCTCTCAGGTGTGGGAAAGAGCAGGGCAGCAGCTGCTGGCCAGGGCGGGTACCGGGATCTCAGGCTTAAGCCAAAGCCGCCGTGGAAGTGTCAGGAAAACGGCCGGCCCCCCACGGCGCCTGGGAGACCCAAACCAGCCGGCGTCCCCCCCCCCACCCTCAGCCCTGGCTCTCCCCTGCAGGCCTCCTGCCACCCTCCCTTGGTGGGGTGGAGGCCAGAGAGCCCTGAAGGCGGCCTAGGAGGTGCAGGGGGTGCTGGGGCAACTTGGGGGCTCAGGGGGCTCGGGGGTGCTGGGGGGACTCAGGGGGCCTCGGGGGGGCTCAGGGAGACTCGGGGGACTCAAGGGGGGCTCAGGGGATTGGGGGGACTCGGGGGCTTTGGGGGGCTTAGGGGAGCTTGGGGGGGACTGGGGGGACTCGGGGGAGCTTGGGGCGACTCAGGGGGACTCAGGGGGGCTCGGGGGGACTTGGGGGGACTCAAGGGGGGCTCAGGGGATTGGGGGGACTCGGGGGACTCGGGCTTGGGGAGCTTGGGGGGATTGGGGGGACTTAGGGGGACTCGGGGGGCTTGGGGAGCTTGGGGGGATTGGGGGGACTTAGGGGGGCTTGGGGTTCTCAGGGGGACTCAAGGGGGGCTCTGGGGACTCAGGGGGGCTCAAGGGCACTCAGGAGAGCTTGGGGGGGCTAGGGGCTCAGGGAGGCTCAGAGGGGGCTTGGGGGGACTAGGGAGCTTGGGGGGTTTGGGTTGGTTTTGTCTCCTGGTGTCACATGTCTGATCAGAACCCAAGGGCCACCTGAGTCAGGCTGAGAGAGCTGCTGCTCCGTGCACTGCTGTCCAGGCCCACCCTCTCCTGGGGGATGTGGGGACCCCAAGTCCACAAAGGGGACAGGTCAGCTGCTCGCCCTTCACCTGGCCCCCCAGCAGCCCCGTGGAGCTGCCGGCTCTGGGGGTCCCACAGCTGTGTGTTTGTGCCCCGAGTGGTGAGCGGAGAGGCCCCTGGGGGTGCTCTGGTGTTGATCCCCATCGCTCCTCCTGGCTCTTCTGCCCCATCAGAGGGTCCTGTGGGCAGGGGCAGGGGTGTGGGTGCGAGTGGGGTGTGCTGGGTGTGGTGGCGGGGTCCGTTCCTGAGCCCCAGGCCTGGTGGGCCGCAGAGACCTTGGTGTGTGTCCACTCTGGACTCTGCCTGTGGGCGCAGCCAAGCCCTTTCTGCCCCCGGGGCAGCTGCCACGAGCCCCACCCGCCCCCTGGGGGGCCCCCAGGGCCTGGACCTGCTGCCAGGCCTCGGGGTCGGCCCTTCCGGGGCAGCCGGAGGGGATCTGGGGGAGCCCTGCAGGAAGAAGACAAAGAGGTCAGGGCTGCGCGGGCGGGCGGCAGGTGACGGGAACAAAGCCTGCGCCGAGGGGTGCGCCCAGCTGCAGCCACGCACCCGCCCAGGGGACGGGCGGCGGCGGGCGGTCGAAGCCACGGGAGGCTGGGCCAGGCCTGGCAGCCCGAGAGCCTGAGGTTTGAAACGTCCCCGCGAGGCCCCTTCCTGGGGCAGGTGCAGCCGAGCACGTGGCTGAGGACCCGGCCCGACCTAGGCCTGCGGAGCTCTCCAGAAAGGGACCTGCAGCCCCCCATGGCACGCCCCGAGGCCCCACGCTCCTCCAGCTGTGCTGGAGCTGGTGCTTGGAGGCCCTGCTGGTGTCGGGGCCCGCTGGTGTCGGGGTCCTGCTGGTGTTGGGGCCCCTGGTGTCGGGGGGCCCTGCTGGTGTCGGGGTCCTGCTGGTGTCGGGGCCCCCTGGTGTTGGGGGCTCCACTGCCACCTCCCGGGCGCACTCAGCCCCAGGGGTCTCGGAAGCCCGGGGCCCTCTGTCCTGGCCCAGGATGCCTGTCAGGCCTTGCCCCCCAGGCTGAGCCCGCACAGCCCCCTCCTCGCCCCAACGCCGGCCCCGCCCACCCCCGCCCTGCAGGGGCGTCTGGTCCAACTGGGGCCGCCCTGTGCGCTGGGAGACGCTGGCTGCTGGGCGGCCCTCAGCTCCTTGTCTCTGCAGCCTGGGGTCCTGCCCACCCCTCGGCCGCCTGGGCTTCAACTGCACTGCGGCATCTTTCCAGTCGTGTCAACTCCTGCCACCCTTCTGCACCCCACAACCCTCTCCCCTCCTCAGACCACCGCCCACCGGGCTCTGCAGACCCTGGAGGCCTGGCACTGTCCATGCTTTCGGGTGTGTTTATCTTCCTTCTGTGGCTTTTTATTGTTTTGATTTTGAATTAATTTTAAGCTTACAGAAAAGTTGCAAGTACAGTACGGAACTTCTTTTTTCTAGAACCTCCTGGGAGCGAGTTGCCGACCTGGGGCCCGAGAGCCCAGCCCAGCTCTGCGGGGCAGGTCCCCACGGCCGCGCCGCTGTCCCCGGCCTCTTTCGTCCCTCTTACACGCTTCCCGCCTGTCCTGGCCCGGCACCGAGGCTGTCACCGTGAGGCCCCCGTCAGCATTCCCTTGTGGCGACGGGGTCCCTGCTCACAGATGAGCCCACCACGCAGCAGTCCAGCTGCAGCGAACGCCCCCCGCTTGCTCTCCGCTCAGGTGACCCCGCACGCCCCGCACTGCCCCGTGGCTACGGGCGCCGGCACTGGCCCTGCCCTTTCACACGTGCCCCTCGCCCCAGGCACGTCCGCGCTCCCGGCCTCATCGCCTGGCCCTGGGGTCCCTGCCTCAGAAAGAACGCGGGATCTACGCACAGCCCGCACCCGCCCGCTCGCCATGTCTGCGCCTGCCCGTCCCTCTCCACCGACTCCTCAGGTACATGCGTGGGGGCTGTTAGGACGTGCAGGGAACGACCCTGACCGCCCGGCCTCCTGACCTCCGGAGCTGCCTGCCCCCGGCCCTCAGCCCCTGCTCTGCCTGCCACACCCCCCACCCCGGAAGCAGGCCAGCTGTGCTTCAGCCAACCGGACCAGCGCTCCCTCTGAGTGCCGCCTGGGCCAGGCGTGGCCAAGGGACCAGGGGGTCTGGGGGCGCCGCGAGCATGCAGGGTCCACCGCAGGGTGAGAGCAAAGTGCAAATGGCTGCTCGGCCCCCGTGTCCCCGAATCCCTGACGCCCCATGTCCACGAGGCCTCACGTCCCCCCGTCCCCCAGTCCCCGCGTGCTCACGTCCCCACGTCCTCACGTCCTTGTGTCCTCGCGTCCCCATGTCTCTTCCTACAGGGAGCTATTTTGGGGGGAAGGGCAATAACTCTGCAGCAGCCCCTTGTGGCTGGCCCCTCCATGGCCAGAGGACAAAGAGGGTTCAGCGGGTTTGGGATCCAGCTGTGTCACTTCCACCGCCCTTCCGTGGAACCCTCCAGGAAAACCCCCCCTCCGCCCTCCAGACCCCTCCCCCAGCCCCTCGCCCCACCCCTTCCAGACCCCTCTCCCCAGGCCCCTCTGGAACCCCCCCTCGCGGGGTCCTCCAGACCCCTCCCCTAGCCCCTTCCCCTGGGCCCCTTCCAGAACCCCCCCCCAGACCCCCACTGATCCTGGCGGATTCCCTCCAGCTCAGCGTTTTCCCCTCGAGCTGGGTAACAGACAGCACAACAAGTTCAAGGTCAGGTTTCAACACGCTCAGGTGTAATTCAGAAGAGGCTCTGCTCCAGCCTCTCTCCTGGGGGCTTCCCTTCTCTAGAGCAGCAGACCGAGGCCCCTCGCCTTGGGGAACTGCCTGCCCCGTGGCCCAGCCCAGGGCCTGCGGGTGGGGGGGGGGGACCCGGCCCGCGCCGGCAGCCCAGGACGCGCTGCGCCCTCCAGCCCTGACCCACTCGCCGAGGGCACGAGGCCTGCGGGGGAGCCGGGCATGGAGTGGCCCCCACCGGACACGCAGCCCCTGGGCCCACCTCCCGGACGCCGCTCTGCCCCCAGGAGCAGGCGACCGGGCAGGGTTTAGCCAGAACCACAGCTGGCTTTCGCCACCTGCGCATTTGCGTAGCCACCAAGATTTGCGTTCCAAATCAGCAGCTGCAGCCCTAGCCATTAGCATCTAATTTGGGTGAAAATTCTCAGTTTCAGAGGAGGAGGTGGGGTCTCCAGAGCTGGAGCGATGATGGGGGGAGCGCTTCCCACAGGTAGGAAGCAGGGCTTCCACCTGTCCCCACCCCCCCACCCCCGTGAGTGTCCCCCATAGGCCCAGGTGCCCTGCTCCGTGCTGTCCCCGCTCGCCTGGTACTGGCGGTAGGAAGCGCTCAAGAAGCGTGCGCCAAAGGAGGGGCCCTGCTGGGGTCTGCACCGTGGTCAGTCTGCACGCGGTGGTCCCCCCGGCTGTCGTCAGGTGCCCCCTCCTCCCCCTGCTCCCTGCAAGGGCGCGTGTCCTGAGGGGTCTCCAGCAGGGAGGCTGCCCAGCTTAGCTTAAGGTGAGATGGCACCGGGGTGCCGGGCCCCTCCCCACTTTCCAGCACCCTCCGCGGCTGTGGGGACGGCCTTGTGGTGGGCTGAGGGGCTCTGGGCCCTGGCAGGGGAAGCACAAGGGGGAGGCCGCGGCTGAGTGGGGAGGGGGCGACAGCGAGGCTGGGGGCGGGGCAGTGGGGCCCTCTGGGAGGGTGGGCCGGGGGTGCCTGCTCCTTCCACGGGACCTCAGAGGCCTGGAGGGAAACTTCTAGAACCAGCCGCCTAGCGTGGCCTCGACTCTGGGTCCACACAGGCCACGGAGCGGGCAGAGGGAGCCTGGAGAGCCCCGTGAGTGCGGGCTTAGGCGCCGCCACGGCCGCAGCCCCCGTTCCTGCTCCACTCGGGGCGCACGTGAGCGGCCGGCCCGCTTTCTGCCCACGGCCCAGCCTGGAGCTGCTGCCCTGCGGGGCGCCCGCCTGACGCAACCGCAGCCCGCACGCCTGTTGCCACCGCCGGGCGGCTCCTGGGCCCGGGCCGGCGGGGGAGGGGGGGCACACCGGGACGCCGCAGGGACGTGCCTTAACGAGGCCGGCGGTAATTGGTCTCCAGGGCAGGGGTCTGTCGCTGAGAGGCACCGGGGCCTGCGCCCCCTCCCGCCACCCCCAGGCTAATTGCAGCTCTGCGCAGGCCCCTCCCCGGGCGGGTTTTG
Source organism: Dasypus novemcinctus (assembly GCF_030445035.2). Classification (NCBI taxonomy): domain Eukaryota; kingdom Metazoa; phylum Chordata; class Mammalia; order Cingulata; family Dasypodidae; genus Dasypus; species Dasypus novemcinctus. Next base: position 131,763,371 of record NC_080681.1, read on the forward strand.
TTTTTCCAGCGCACACCTGGGAGGCCTCGGTGGAAACAGCTCGGGTGGGGACAGGGAGGGGCCGCGGGGTGGGCCGCCGGGGTGGGCCCGGGGGGTGGGCTGCGGGGGTGGGCCGAGTTTGCAAGGGCGTCCTGTCCTGAATGGAGGTGAAATTCACATAACATACAATTAGCCATTTAAAAAGTAGTTTATTTTCTTAAATTGTGGTGAAATACACACAACACAAACATCATTTTAAGTGGACAATTCTTGGAAGTGAGGACGTTGCCAGGACTGTGCACGTTCACCACTTCCTATTTCACCCCTGGCCACCCCAACCTGAAAGGCAGACCCACTCGGCAGCAGCTCCCCCGGCACGCCCCCTGAACCACAGCTCTTCCGGTTTCTATGAATGTGCTCACTCTAAGTACTTCATATCAGAGGCAGCGTACCGCAGGGCCTGGGGTCTGGCTTATTTCCCTCCACAGGACTCTCCAAGGTTTGTCCGTCCACGCTGCAGCACGGCCCCGCTCTTGACCTCTTCAAGGCTGATGCTTCTTTCGCTGGACTGTCGACCACATTTGCTTGCCCGTTCATTCCACCGATGGCTTCCGCCTTCTGGCGACTGTAATTCAGACATTGGTCCGAGCGCCTGCTCTCAGTTCTTTTGGGTACATACCTGCGTGGAGTGGCACGGCCTTATGGTAATTGTGTGTTTAATTTTCTGGGGAACCTCAGCGGCTGCACTATTTTACGTTCCCAACAACAATGGATAACGGTTCTTATTTCACCACATCCTCAACACTTGTAATTTTCAGTTTTCTAAAAATAATAGCCATCTTAGTGGGCATGGAGGGGTATCTCATTGCAGTTCCAAATAGCTTTTCTTTAATGGCTAATGGTGTTGAGCGTCTTTTCATAAATTTATTGGCCCTTTGAATATCTTCTTTGGAGAAAGGTTTATTCAAATCCTGGGCCCAGCTTGTAACTGGGTTGTCTTTTTGTTGTTGAGCTGTAGGAGCTCTTTATATATTCTGGATATTAAACCCTTATTGGATATATGGTTCATCTTTTTTATAATGTCTTTTCATGCTAAAAAGTTTTACATTTTGATAAAGTCCATTTTCTTTTTTCTTTTTTGCTCGTTTTTTGATGTAAAATCTAAAAATCCATTGCAATTACTATTACTGCATTTTATTTTGTATTTGGTTGTGTGGGTTTTTAAAAAAAATTGTTTTCTTTCTTTTATTGCATACTTTTATTTCCTTAGTTGTTACCTTTGTAATTACATTAAACATCTTAAACTAATATCAACCTAGTTCAATCAGTACCAACCTAATTTCAGTAGTGTACAAACCCTACTCCTATATCTCTCTCCCTCCCCATTTATATTTTTTATCTATGATTGCATCTTTTACATTGTCTGCCCATTAATATGGATTTGAAATGTTATTTTACACACATGACTCGTAAGTCATAAGGGGGGGGAAGCAGTTACAAATTAAAAGGACAAAAAGACAGGATTTTATATTTACCTCTGTAGTTACTTTTATCAGTTCTTTTCTTTTTTCTTTGGATTCAGGTTACTGTACTGTCTAGGGTCCTTTTATTTCAGCCTGAAGCATTTCTTACAGGGCAAGTCTTGTGACAATAAACTCTCAGCTTTGGTTTATCTGCAAATGTCCTAATTTTGCCTTCATTTTTGAAGGATAATTTTGTCAGGTAAAGCATTCTTGATTGAGAATATTTTTCTTTAAGGACTTTAAATACATCATCCACTGTCTTTTGGCCTCCTTGGTTTCTGAAGAGAAAGCCGCTCGTTCTCCTGGGGGTTCCTTCCGCTGGTCTGTCTCCCTTGCTGCTAAATCCCCTTTTTAACCGTGGGTTGTGACAGTTTTGCTGTGATGTGTCTTGGTGTGGGTCTCCTAAAGTCCATCCGTCCTGCGTGTTGCTGCGCCTCCTGGATGTGTTTGTTTACATCTTTCATCAGACTTGGGAAGTTTTCGGCCATTATTTCTCCAAATACTTTTTCTGCGGCTTTCTCTCTCTCTTGTCCTCCTGGGACTTCTATGATGTGTATATTGCTACACTTGATGGTGTCCCACTGGCCCTTCAGGTTCTGTTTGTTTTTCTTCATCTTTTTTTTCTTTCTTCTCCTCATACTGGATAATTGCTATTGTCTTATCTCCAACTTTGCTGATCCTTTCTTTTGCCTGTTCAAATCTGCTATTGAATCCATCCAATAGAATTTTCATTTCAATTACTGTACTTGCAGTTCCAATATTTATTCGGTTCCTTTTCATAATTTTCATCTCTAAATTTTATTCAGACATTTCCCCAGTTTCCTTTATCTCATTGGATACATTTAAGATGGTTGATCTAAAGTCTTTCATTAATAATTCCGATGTATGCACTTCCTCAGGGACGGTTTCTGGAAATTTTTTTCTGTGAGTGGACCACATTTTTTTAATTAAAATTTTTTTGTTGTTGAGAATTGGGCATTCTGAGTATTATGTTGTTATAATCTTGGAAATCTAGTTCTCTGGGAAATCTCTGGGATTGCTAGCTTTTTATTGTTGGTTTTTGTTGAGGGCTGAGCCATCAATTCATGATTTTTCCAAACTATTTTTGTTCCCAAATGGAGACTGGAAAAAGAAAAGAGAGAGAGAAAAAAAGGCACCGCCTCTTAAAACGCCTCTGCTGCCTTTTCCAGAGCGGGGTTGAAACAGGGCTGTCCTCAGAGCAGGCCCAGCGCTCCCAAGTCCCCGACCAGGCACAGAGGTCAGAACACGCATCCCGGGTTCAGAGCTGAAGCCCTGCAGCCCAGCCACTGTCAGGCTGGACCTGCAGCCCACTGCCGTCCCCTGCTGCCCGCGCCCTGGGGGCGGGGTGGGCGCCCTGCAGGGGAATCACTGGTGTTCACTGCAGCGTCCCAGCCTCTGCCCCGGCGCTTCCCTGGGTGCTCCCTCGACTCCAGAGTTTGAAACCGCCGGCTCAGACAGTCCTGCCAGTTCCACAGTTGTTTTGGGGAGCGTCCTACTCCATCACTGTCCCCTCAAAATTAACCACATTAAAGCAAACAATTCAGTGGCATCGAGCAGATTCACAACGTTGTGCAACCAACACCCCTATCCAGCTCCAAATTGTCGCACCTCCTCTTAGCGCCCAGCCTCGGCCGCCACCTGCTACTCGTCGCCAGGGCTTCACTCATTCTGGACATTTCTCATCAATGGGATCACACAGTGTGTGTACCCAGGCCACACCAGTGAGCTCGAGACGGCTCCTGGGGACCCCAACCCCAATCACCCTCAGCCTGCCCACCCCCCTGTGCCCTCAGCCTCCCCCCGCCCCCTGCGCCCTCAGCCTGACCCCCACTCCCCCCCCACGCCCTCGGCCTGCCCCTGCCCCGCTACACCCTCGGCCTCCCCCCGCCCCACTGCGCCCTTGGCCTCCCTTCCCCAAGCAGCCCCCCGCCCTCTGGTCCCCACCCCAACCCCACCATTGCGTCCATCCATGCCACGTATGCGGCGTGTCGGCTCATGTCTGGGTGCTGGGGACCCTGCTAGCACACACGGGGAGGGCGGGCCAAGGGGTGGGTGCAGATGCCCTGAAGAGGGGCCTCGGGTCCTTGCAGACAAGGAGACAAGAGGACAGAGCCCGAGGGAGGAAGGAGTCAGTGAGCAGGAGGGCGGTGGCCCAGCACTTGGCACTGTCTCCCCGTGGCGTGGACTGGGGGGCTAGTGTGAGGAGGGGCAGCTTGTGCCAGGCTGGTGGGTAAAGACGGCCGGCAACGGCCAGAGTCTGGAAATGCCTTTAGGATGAAGCTGATGGGACCTGGGTGTGCAGGGCGGTGAGGAGGGGCAGCTATTGAGGTGCGGACAGCGGGGAGCGGGGACGCCCACGTGACAACACAGCCGGGCGTTTCCACTCAGAGTCCGAGGGTGGATCCGTGAGCCTGGCATCTGAAGGCCTCCTGCCACCCCACCTGAGATGCCCCAGCCCCAGAAACTCCAAGGGGGTCCCCAGTGAACCCTGAAATTGACAGGAATCAGAACTCATTTGTGACAAGCAATCCCACATCCCCCAACCATGGCGTGGCTGCACGTTCTCGTCCCTCGGCCACGGCGTGGCCGGGCCATCTCCCCCAACCATGGCACCAGAGTGGGAAGGCGAGGAGAGGGGAAGGGGGCCGACGGCTGTGCCTGCAGGGGGGTCGTGGTGACTCTGTGTTTGGGGGAGCCGCGGGGAAGCCAGGCGGCAGCGGGCGCTGGAGCGGCTGGTGCACGTGAGCGGCTTTTCTGACGGTTTTGAGACACGAGGCAGGGCAGTGGCGTGTGGGCTCTGGGGTCGCGGCAGAGCTTGTGTAGACAGGCGAGGCAGGTGTTGGGTACTGAGGCGGTGGTCCAGCAGGGGAGAGGGGAGCCCCTCTGGGACGTGCCTCTGACCAGGCCTGGGGACCCAGGTCCGGGGGGCCGCCTTGTCCAGGAATGCGGCTGTCCCCGGAGGAGGGCTTGGGAGCGGGAGGAGTGAAACCAGCCACGGAGGGATTCGGTGGCTATGGGCAGCCACGGGCTAAGCCCTGGGGCTGTGGGGTGGGGAGAGGGGCTCCAATACAAAGCTGCCCTCTGCGCATGAGATGGGACAGCATGCAGATGGACTCCCCCTGAGGACCTGGGGAGAGGAAGTGGGCGAGCCGGTGGGCAGGGCCAGACAGGTGGGTGGGGCCAGGCAGGTGGGCGGGGCCAGGCAGGTGGGCGGGGCCAGGCAGGTGGGTAGGGCCAGGCAGGCGGGCGGGGCCAGACGGGTGGGTGGGGCCAGGCAGGTGGGCGGGGCCAGCTACCTGCTCCCCAGAGTCCAACCAGGGGTGTTTTAGTTGAGACTGTGAGGTCAGAGAAGTACTGTGGGGTCAGACGTGAACCACGGGGACAGAGGAGCACTGGGGAGCAGCCCCTAAAAGTGGGGAGCAAAGGGGCGTGCACAGGGGGATGTGGGCAGGGCCATGAGGAGGACAGAGAGATGGGTCCTTGGCCCAGGGAGCTGGGCACAGAGGGAGGCAGAGGAGGCGAGAGCTGTTTAGGGAGCAGGTGGAGGGGCCTCCCTGGGAGGGGGATTCCTGGGAGGGGCCTGGGTACAGGGGCCACGCAAGGATGGGGGACCTGCAGTCAGGCACGGCTGGCGCGCTCTGGGAGGGCCATGGAGGGGATCAGACAGGAAGCCTTGGCTGCTGCGGTGAGGCCGACAAGCCAGGAAGAGCTGACCAGTGGAGAATGACCCACGGAGCTGGCCCACGGAACTGACCCATGGAGATGATCCACAGAGGCTGGCCCATGGAGCTGATCCACAGGGGTTGACCCATGGAACTGATGCACGGAGCTGACCCACAGAGGCTGACCCACAGAGCTGATCCATGGAGCTGGCCCACGGAGCTGACACACAGAGGCTGACCTATGGAACTGACCCACAGAACTAGCCCACTGAGCTGACCCACGGAGTTGACCCACAGAGGCTGACCCACGGATAGCGATCCATGGAGGGCTGACCCATGGCACTGACCCATGGAGGTGGACTGGGCTGGCCCACCAGGGATAGGCGCCCACCCCTTCTTGCCCGGTGCCCCAGGGCTTCGCTTGAAGCAGACACTGCCCACCAGTCGCACATGCAGGCTGGCGGGGGCAGACGAGGGTCCCCGGACCTTGGGGTGGGGCATTCAGTGGGGAGGGGACTCAGGAGGGTGGCAGGAGCCTGTGATCTGACACACCAGCTGTGACCCTGGGACGAGCCTTGGGGACGTTGCCTTTATGTCTCCGTGGCCCCGCCCAATTTCTGCCAGTGCCCTGGTCCCCCTTGAATTGAGGGGGGTTAGGCCAGGCCCCCAGGACACCGGGAGTCTCCGAGACAGTCCCTCAGGTGGGGCATCCTCTGCCCGAGGGCTCTGTGGTCACAAGACAGACCCATCCCAGGCAGGAGGGGACACTAAGCCAATCCTCTGTTGCCAGGGCGACGGTGCTGCTACAACACTGACGAAAGGGACAAATTCCTAGAAAGACATGAGCAACTGACCCTAGAAGAAAGAGAAGACCCCAGCAAACCGATCACAAGTAAAGACGTTGAAACAATCATCAAAAACTTACCCAAAATGAAAAGTCCAGGACCAGGTGGCTTCCCAGGTGAATTCTACCAATCATTTAAAGAGGCTCTAATACCAATATTGCTCAAATTCTTCCCAAAAAATTGAACAGGAAGAAATACTACAAAAATCATTCTATGAAGTCAACCTCACCATAATACAAAGCCAAATAAAGATATTATGGACAAAAAAATTACAGACCAATTTCTCTAATGAACATAGATACAAAAATCCCCAACAAAATACTTGCAAACCAAATCCAGAAACACATTAAAAAATCATACATCATGATCAAATGGGCTTTGTACTAGGTATGCAAAGGGGGTTCAATGTAAGAAAATCAATCTCTGTAATACATCACATTAATAAAGTGAAGAAGAACTAAATGATCATCTCAATAGATGCAGAAAAGGCATTTGACAAAATACAATATCCTTTCTTGATAAAAAACATTCCAAAAGAAAGGAATAGAAGGAAACTTTCTCAATGTGGTAAAGGGCATATATGAAAAACCCACAGCTAGCATTGTACTCGATGAAAGATCGAAACCTTTCCCACTGAGATCAGGAAAATACAAGAATGTCCACTGTCTCCACTGTTATTCAATATTGACAGAAGTTCTAGCAAGAGAAATTAGACAAGAAAAAGAAATAAAACATACCCAAATAGGAAAGAGGTAAAACTTTTGCTATTCACTGATGATATGATCTTACACTTAGAAAATCCTGAAAAACTCACAACAAAACTACTAGAATTAATAGACTATTTCAGTAAAGTGGTGGACTACAAGATTAATACACAAAAATCAATAGCATTTCTATACACTACTAATGAGCAATCTGAGGAGGAAGTCAGGAAAAAAATTCTATTTACAATAGTGACTAAACAAATGGACATAAAGGACCTGTAATCAGAAAACTATAAAACATTGCTGAAAGAAACCATAGATGATCTTAAAAAATGGAAAGATATTCTGAGTTCATGGATTGAAAGACTAAGTATCATTAAGATGTCAATTCTGGGAAGCAGATATGGCCCAACGGATAGGGCATCTGCCTACCACATGGGAGGTCCAAGTTTCAAACCCAGGGCCTCCTGACCCGTGTGGTGAGCTGGCCCACAGACAGTGCTGATGTGCGCAAGGAGTGCCCTGCCACGCAGGGGTGTCCCCTACGTAGGGGAGCCCCACATGCAAGTAGTGTACCCCATAGGGAGAGCCGCCCAGCGCGAAAAAAAGTGCAGCCTGCCCAGAAATGGCACCGCACACATGGAGAGCTGACACAGCAAGATGATGCAACAAAATGAGACACAGATTCCAGGTGCTGCTGACAAGAATACAAGTGGACACAGAAGAACCCACAGCGAATGGACACAGAGAGCAGACAACTGGTGGGACGGGGGGGGAAGGGGAAAGAAATAAAAAAAAAAAAAAGAAAATGTTAATTCTACCCAAGCTGATCTACAGATTTAATACAATCCGGTAAAAATTTCAAAAGCCTTCTTTGTAGAATTGGAAAAGCCAATTATCAAATTTATCTGGAAGGGCAAGGGTCCCTGAATAGTCAAAAGTATCTGAAAAAAGAACAAAGTTGGAGGGCTCTCACTTCCCGATTTTAAACCATATTATTTAGCTACAGTGGTAAAAACAACATGGTATTGGCATAAAGACAGATTGACCAGTGAAACTGAATTGAGTTAGTTTGGGAATAGACTTTCACATCTAAGTCCAGTGACTTTTGACAAGCCCGTCAAACCCACCTAGCTGGGTCAGAACAGCCTGTTCAACAAATGGTGCTGGGAGAACTGGATAGCCATAACTGAAGGGAAGAAAGAGGACCCTTTTCTCACAGTCAGACAAGCATTAACTCAAAATGGATCAAGGACCTAAATATGAAAAACCAGAACCATAAAACTACTAGAAGAAAATGTAGGGAAATCTCTTCAAGATCTTGTGGTAGGTGGTAGTTTGTTAAACCTTATACCCAAGCATGAGCAACAAAATAAAATAAATAAATGGGACTTGTTCAAAATTAAACACTTTTGGGGAGCAGCTGTGGCTCAAGCAATTGAGCTTCTGTTTACTCGGTTTCTATCCCCGGGACCTCCTAGTAAAAAAAAGAAAAAGAAAAATGTCCCAGACCTGAGCAGTGACGCTCAGGCCCCACGGCAAAGCGATGCACCAAAAAGACAGTGCAACCAGGTTTAAAAAAAAACAAAATTAAACACTTTTGTGTTTCTAATGATTTTGTTAACAAGGTGAAAAGGCAGCCAACTCAATGGGAAAAAATATTTGGAAACCGCATATCTGACAAGCATTGTATAAAGAGATAACACAACTCAATGACAAAAAGACAAGTAACCCAATTAAAAAACAGGCAAAAGACTTGATGGACATTTTTCCAAAGAGGAAATACAAATGGCCAAAAGGCAAATGAAAAGACACTCAACATCAATCGCTATCAGGGAAATGCAAATCAGAACTATAGTAAGATACCATTTCACACCTTATAGAACGGCCATTATTTAAAAACCAGAGAACTGCAAGTGCTGAAGAGGATGTGGAGACACAGGAGCGCTCCTTCACTGTTGCTGGGAGTGTCGAAAGGGGCAGCCTCTGTGGAAGAGGGCTTGGTGGTTTCTGTGGAAGCTGCATGTAGAACTGCCGTACGGCCCGGCAATCCCTCTACCAGGAATAGATCCAGAAGAACCGAAAGCGAGGATGTGAACAGGTATTTCTACACCCATGTTCACATGGCATTATTCACAGTTGCTAAAAGATGGAAACAACCTAAATGCCTGTCAAATGATGAATCGATAAACAAAATGTGGTATATACATATGTTGGAATACTATTCAGCTCTGAGAAGAAATCAGTTGGGGAAACACTTGACAACACGGATGAACCTTGAGGACATCATGTTGTGTGAAATGAGCCAGACACGAAAGGGCAAATATTGTTTGGCCTCACTGATGTGAACTAAATACGATGAGTGGACTTACAGAGACAGACTATGAAGTACAGTCGGCGGGAGACAGTGTGAGTCGAGTAGGGGGACCTGATGCTGAACGTTTGTGAAGTGTTTAATAAGGTAAATTGTAAATATGCAGTAATGAATGGAGTTGTGGTAACATTATAGTGAATAAAACTGTTGATTAATAAAAGTGATTGTAGCTGAAAGGGGTAGGCTAGGGAGGTTAATGTTAATTGAAGGACAAGATGGAGGAGAATCTGGGGAAGGTTTTACAGTGATTTGGGCAGTGGACGAGGATCGTGGGTAATAACAATGCAGGGATGTTCTTCTATTGCAGGTTGTTAAGAATATGGTGATACATGGGAAAAATACATCTAATGTAACATAGACTATAGTTAACAATAATACTGTAATTTTTTTGTAGCAAAAGCAAAGAAGGTACTATATCAATGCTAAAGATAAAAAAGAATATGTTGTTTATGAATATGATTAAGCATTTTCTTCTTCCTTTTATTAACAAGGAGACCTTAATAACGTCACTAAAAAAAGACAACAGGGAAGAGGTTGTCAGTGATATGAATTCTGGGGGACGAATGCCAACGCTTTGAAGACCACTCTCTCCTTTCCACGGTAATAACTGTCTCTAAAAGTTTACTAATAAATACAAGGCAGGACAATAGATAGGACATTTCAACTGTTTGCTGGACTGAGCAGGCGAAACACGATGACCGTTCATGACTTTGATTTTTCACTGTTGATCCGCCTGGACTGCAGGTGTTTCCAGGAGCCTCTATGTGGGGAATTTCCACCCCTCGGGTGGGAGGATGTGGGCAGCGAGTGGAGAGGAGCAGAGAGGAAGGGGCTCAGCAGGCCCCTCAGCCGCAGGGGCTGGTGTGGCCGCCGAGGGGTCTGCTCCCAGGATTTCATCAGGGAAGCTGTGGCCTGACGAAACACTCCCCGGAGACTCCGAGGCACCTCTGAGCTGCTTTCCAGCCTGGCCCGGCCTCCGGCTGCAGGTCCTGAGGCTCCGCTGCTCCTCCGGGGCTGTTTGAACAGAGACGGGGCTGCACGTGCCGGGCCCTGGGCTCCCGGCGACCACGGCCGCCCAGGGGGCGGGCAGGAGCGGCCCGAGCCTTGGAGACCGAGCTCCAGCCCTGCACCTGAAGGCCACTGTCTGTTCTTTCTCTCAGGGGCTGCAAAGGAGACCCCAGACCCAGCCAGGGCCTCTGCAGGGGCGACGGTTGTGGTGCAGACACCCCTGTGCTGGGGCACCCCTGCCGGGCCTCGCGGGCTCCAGGTGCACTTGCAGCCACGCCCGCAGGACCCAGGGCTGGGGAGTAGCCACTGCCTGCTCTGCGACGTGGCTGGTCAGTACCGCAGGGACAACGGGCCATCCAGTCATCCAGAGAAAAATAGAAGAACATGGAATCCACCCACACTTCACACCATTCTCAAAATACAACCCCGAGAGGAGGCCTCAGTGCTGCAAGGAGGAGTGGCCACGCGAGAGCTGCAGGAAAGACCCGCGGCTCGACACGGGCTTCACCAAGAAAAATGAAATCTGACACATCTGAAGAAGTTCTGTACAATGAAAGCTGCCACATGCAAAATCAAAATTCAAGCAAGAGACTCATGGACAAGGTTTTTTTTTTTCTTCATACATTCTTTCTTTAAAGATTTATTATTTATTTATTTCTCTCCCCTTCCTCCCCCCACCCCCTGCCCCCCACCCCACAGTTGTCTGCTCTCTGTGTCCATTCGCTGCATCGTCTTCTTCTGTGACTGCTTCTATCCTTATCAGAGGCACTGGGAATCTGTGTTTCTTTTTGTTGCGCCATCTTGTTGTGTCAGCTCTCCGTGTGGGCGGCGCCATTCTTGGGCAGGCTGCGCTTTCTTTTGCGCTGGGCGGCTCTCCTTACGGGGCACACTCCTTGCGCGTGGGGCTCTCCTACGCGAGGGACACCCCTGCGTGGCAGGGCACTCCTTGCGAGCATCAGCACTGCACATGGGCCAGCTCCACATGGGTCAAGGAGGCCCGAGGTTTGAACCGCAGACCTCCCATGTGGTAGGCGGACGCCCTATCCATTGGGCCAAGTCCGCTTCCCTGACGGACAAGGTTTTGACACTTATTAAGACCCAGAATTAGCCTCCAGAACGTGTAAATTGCCGGTGCAAACAATGCATAAGAAGTGGGGGGCGGGGGAGCGCAGCAGACTGCCCGCAAGCAGTGAGTCCCCAGCAGCAGGTGCGAGGATGGCCACCCCCTCCAGGGACGAGCCCTCGCCCGGCGTTCCGCTCTGCGTCATCGGGGCACATGCCCTGCTGGAAACACGAAAAAACTGATAAACCAAAATGGAGCCCGCGGGCCCGATTCCAAGAGCCCCAAAGACTCCCCGCCCCCATCCCCAGGACCCGGGAAACGCCACCCCATGTGGGAAAGGGGCTTTGCAGATGCGACTAACTCGAGGCTCCCAGATGGGAGGTCGTCATCCTGGATTATCCGGGGGCAGATGTCATTGCAAGGGGGCCAGGGTCAGAGGACAGCAGGCGACGGAGGAAGGGGCCGTGAGCCAAGGAACACGGACGGCAGGGAAACGGACTCCTTGCGAGCCTGGATCAGGCCGTGTATCAAGGTGTGGCGTGCCAGTCTGCTGTGACAAACGCCACAACGGGGGGCGCCAAGGACGGGGCTGGCGTCACGGCTCTGGGGCCCGAGGCCCAGCCTGCAGCCAGTGCCCAGGGCGTCCTCCCGGAGATGTCGGGGCAATCCTCCGCCACGCAGTGCTCTCTCTCGCACCTGCTCCTCTCGTGTCCACTGGCTTCTGGCTTCTTCTGCCTTTTGGCTGCCACTGACCACTGGGTCCAAACTGCCTCGGCCTTTAAGGCCTCCAGCCGTGGATGAAGGTCCACTCTGATTCTGTTTGGCCTCATCTAAGTGGGATCTTCATAGATCCTGTTCACAAGTGAGTCCACACGTTAACTATTTACAGGGCCTTGGAAGACGCTACTGTGAGTCACACGGTGTCGGGCGTGCGTGGTTTGCCAGCAGGGCCCACGTCCCACTAGGGCAGCCCGCCCCACCCCACGTGGCCTGCTCACCAGCCTCAGCTTCCCTCCTTCACCAAGGCGTCGTGACCCTGGCTCCCCGTGGGGCTAAGTGAGCACCCCTCCCCCCCCCTCCCTCCACCTTTTGTTGTTCCTAAAACAAACCCCAGGTAAGGCCACGAAGCAGGAAGCAGAAGAGGCCGGAGCTACTGGCAACAGCAGGTGACAAAGGAGTTCAAACGTCTCCTCTCCGGGAGCTTAGGACCGCAGTGTCAACAAACCCAGCCTTTGTCTGCGCGACTCAGGCCAGAGCCTTCAGCAGCGAGGCCCCGCCCACTGGGCTCTGGCTCCGCAGACCCCACGCGTCCCTCTCGCGCCTGCCTGATCCCACGCCAGCAGCCGCCGCATCCACGGCCCAAGGACCCCTGCGGCAACGGCCCCCACCCAGGACAGTGCTGTGCCGCCACCCCGGGCTCCAAAAGGGACCCCCCCGTGCCTGTTCTGGGGTCCCTGCTCCCTGCAGAAGCTGTTCACGGGACAGCCACGTGCAGCAGCCACGCCATCCTGGAAGGATACCCTGTGGCCCAGAGCGGCAGGGGGCTGGGGGGCTGTGGGGGCTGGGGGAGGATGTGGGGGCAGCAGGGGCTGTGGGGGCTGGGGGAGGATGTGGGGGCGGCAGGGGGCTGGGGGGGATGTAGGGGCAGCAGGGGCTGTGGGGGCTGGGGGAGAATGTGGGGGCAGCAGGGGCTGGGGGGATGTGGGGGACTGGGAGGATGTGGGGGTGGCAGGGGCTGTGGGGGCTGGGGGGATGTGGGGGCGGCAGGGGCTGGGGGGATGTGGGGGACTGGGAGGCTGGGGGAGGATGTGGGGGCGGCAGAGGCCGGGGGATATGGGGGCAGCGGGGGCTGGGGAGGATGTGGGGGGCTGTGGGGGCTGGGGGGGATGTGGGGGCAGCAGGGGCTGGGGGGATGTGGGGGGCAGCGGGGGCTGGGGGGCTGGGGGGATGTGGGGGGCTGTGGGGGATGTGGGGGCAGCAGGGGCTGGGGGGCATGTGGGGGGCGGGCGGGGGCTGGGGGGGGCAGGGGCCTGTGGGGGGCTATGGCTGACTTGAGGCAGAACTCCCCCCTCAGGGCTCCTGCCTGCCCAGGTCGCCCTGCCTCACGGCATCTCTGCACAGAGAACGCGGTCTCTCTGTTGAGCTCCCAGGGAAGGAGGCGGCGGCTCCGGCGCACTCCCCACAGCCGCCCCAAGGGCTGAGGGCCCCACCTGGGCCCACCTGTACCTGGCGCTCCAGCAGGTCCCACAGCAGCATGGGGTTCCGCTTGTCCACCCACCTTGAGACCAGACGTCTAATTACGTGAAAACTGTAAAGGAGCTGCTCGCAGTGGCAGCCGGGACGGCGGCTGCAGGGTCTGTTGTGGGGGTCTCCGGCCAGAACGCCGTGGTGGGAGGACAGCGCCCCTACCCCTCCCACATGGCCGGCTGGGAGGTCCCCGCTGTCATCTCCCCTGCACCCCCTTTTGAGGGAGGCCCTGGGGGGCTGCGCGCCAGGGCTCGGCCGCAGGGCAGGGAACAAGGGGTCCGGGGTCTCGGGCCTGTACCCCTGTCCTCTCAGGTCCTTGCCGCCTGGGCAGGAGGCACAGCAGGGAGGACGTGTCTGGGGTCTTGGCCCATGGAAGGGACCCCTAGCAGGGGTCTGGTGGGCTCCTGGGAGCCCCTCTGCGCCAAGGTTCCAAAGAACATTTTGTCCCTTAGAGTTGGAGCAGAGAAACCGAAACGTCCGACACCTGCCACAGGTGAGCTGCTAGGGGTTCCGCTCCGAAAGCTCAGACCTTGACGTGGATGCCACCGGTGCTGCAGGCCCCTCGCCCTCCTGCACCCCGTCTTCCTAGGAGACGCCCCGAACTCGCAGGCCGGGCCACGGGGCAGCAGCGGCCGCCTCTCCACCCCCCAGGCAGGTGGGCCACACCTGGGGGCCGTGGAAGCCCCGCCCGCCCGAGGAGGAAGAGAGAATGAAGTTACTCCTCAGCAGCGAGACTGGGGGGGGCCAGGCCGCGCTGGGCCGAGCGGCCCCCCAGGGCCCCCCAGGGCCCACCCGGCTGCACACGACCAGCACAGCCTCAGTGCTGCTCAGCTCCTCCCCAGAGGCACAGAATTTGGGGACCAGTAAGGGTTTATTTTGCCAAAGAAGGGCATTTCTAAAACATCATTTTACAAAGCAAAACAGCTTTGGCACCAATGAGCCGGTGAAAACAACCTCAGGCAACGGCTGCGCCTTTGATTAAGTTAAACTTCTTTCTGGAACGTTCCCTGGTCACAGACCTTGAAAGCTGGCCTCACCCAGAGCAGAGGGTGGGGCGGGGGCGGAGCCTCCCTGGGTGCACACCTGTGGGCAGGTGGTGGGCACACCTGCCTGTGCTCCACGCCCCATTCTGAGCCAGTGCCTTGCGCAGCTTCCGGGTCCCGGAACCCGGGGGCCGCCAGGGCCCTCTCCTCCCGGCTCCTCCCACTCTCCTGGACCCAATTCCTTGACTCCAGCACTTCTCAGTGTTATGGGCTGGAGGCTCAGAGGAAGCAGTCAGGGAAGGCTTCCTGGAGGAGTTGAGGTGGGGGAAGGATGGCAGGAAGGGCCAGGGGCTCTGGTCCCACGTGATGCTGGTGGGGAGGAGCTGGCAGCTTCCTGCGGGGTGGGTGGCATGAACTCTGGGGCCCAGGCCACGCACCCATGCCCTGGCCCTGCACGCGAGGGCACTCACTGACCATTCCTGCTACCTGGCCCAGGCCCACCCACAGCCCAGGGCCCCACGGACTTTGCCCCAAACAGGAGGCAGGAGGCTGTCGGGCTCCCACCTGGGACTGCTGCTGATGATAAAGGGGGACAAAGCAACAATGGGGCGGCCAGGATGGGCGTCGCTGCGGTGCCTGTGTGTGTGAGAGCCAGAGCGTGCATAGCCGGGCACACGAGAGTGTGTGAGTGTGCACACGTGTGGGGAGCGTGCATAGCCGGGCACACGAGGGTGTGTGCGTGCACACGTGTGGGGAGCGTGCATAGCCGGGCACATGTGTGGGGAGCGTGCACAGGCGGGCACACGAGGGTGTGTGTGTGCACACGTGTGGGGAGCCCAGGGGAGGGTACTGAGCCACGAGGGACGGCGCTCGGAGGACAAAGATGGTGAGGGGCCGCGTCCTCTGGTCACCCTCCGGCCCGCCGGGAGGACCTGTCCCCAGGACCCACCTGCGTCCAGGACCCACAGAGAGTGGGGCTGGAGACACGCGCCCAGGCTCCTGGCCTTGGGGAGTGGACGCTGTCCCGGAGGCAGGAGGGACGAGAGGCCCAGGAGACCAAGGGCAGGCCCGGGACTGGCCCCGATGCGGGCATGTCCTCCCTGGGACAGAGCGGGTGGGTGGGCCTCCAAGAAGCCCCTCACCAACCCAGACCGCAGGGGAGGGCGGTCCTGGCGGCAGGGTCCTGGTGCCCACCACAGCAGGGGCCCAGAACCCCGAGGGACCCTCAGGGCGCCCCTGACCCCGGCCCGCCTGGACAGCTGAGGGCTGCGGGCCCCAAGCGGTGAGCAGGGGGTGAGGAGGGGTGAGGGGAGGGGAGGGGTGGCGGGGGGGGGGGGGGGCGGCGGGGAGGGGGGGGAGAGGATCAAAGGGACACGGGGTGGGGGGGGGGAGCACAGCAGGAGGAGGAAGTCGCGCCGCGGCCGCGAAGCTCCCCTTCAGCTTCGGCCTCTGTCCCGGAAGCCCGAAGGGGGACCTGGCGACGGCGACAATCTGGCCCCGGGGGAGAAGGATTTTCTTTCTCTGCCTTTCAGTCCAGACAGGCGCGCGGGACCGCGGGGGCCGGGGCTGAGCCCCCCCCGCAACCCGCAGCCGGGCCAGGACTGTGCCGCCCCCCACCCCCACCCCGCCCACTCAGCCCGGACCGTGGGAGCGGGGTGGGGGCGGGGGTCGTGCCAAAGTCCAGCCCGGCGAACGGGGCGGGGCTGGGGGCGGCGCCGCCTTTGTCTGCGCGCACCTGGCGGGGCTCGGGTTTCCCCCGCAAGCTGGCCCCGCCCCCCCCGCTCGCCCCCGCCTCGCCCGCCCCCCCCCGCCCACCACCCCCTCTCGCTTACCCTTCCCCTCGCCCACCCCCCGCCTCGCCCGCCCCCCCTCGCCCACCACCCCCGCCCCGCCCCAAGCACCCCCCTCCCGAGACCGAGCCGGGCGCGCGGGTTCTTCCCTCCTCAATCCCGAAAGCGCGGAAAGGGGGGCTGCGCCCGTCACCCGGCAGCCCCCCGCCCGTCATTAGCCGAAGGCTCGGGGCTCCAGGCCTGACGGGCCACGCGGGGAGGGGCGTCGCCCTCTGCGCGGGCCCGGGGGAGACCCCGCGGCACCTTCCACACCTGCGCCTCCGCCGGGCGGGCGAGGGCGGCCCACGCGGGCTCCCCACCACGCGGGGGGCGCCCGGGCGGGGAGACCACAGCGCCCCACACGCGAGGGCGGGGGAGACCTTGCGCCTCAGCCCCCGGAACCTCCGCGGGGAAGGGGGAGACAGCGCCCCGCCCCGCGCCACCTCCCGCGTGGGCTCCGGGGCCTGCTCGCCTTTCCAGACCCGCGGCGGGGGCTCGGCGTTCTGAGCCGGGCTCGCACCTCCGTTAGAACAAGGGGCCCCTCGCCGGGGGGGACCTGCCGCAGACCCCCGCGTGCCGCCCTGGCCAGGCTGCCCACCCGCCGCGCGGGAGCAGGTGGAAAGCTGCGGAAGGCCGGGCCCAGGGCGCCTGTGGCACCTTTTCCAGAAACTCGGGCTGGGGGTATCTTGCCGTGGGAGTGGGCGGGGCAGGGGCCCGGCGGCACCCCGAGGCTCTTGGGCCTTCTGTCCCAAACCCTCCCCAGGGAGAGGCTCCACTCGCCCGCCCCGCCCAGGAAGTGGGGCTTTGGTTAGGGCGGTGGTCTCGTCAGGCCGGAGGGGCCCATCGGCCAGGCCCCAGCTGGTGGACAGGGTCTAGCACAGGGGCAGAGGCGCGGGCAGTGGCCCAGGAATGGTTGGTCTCCGCCTGCTTCCCCCGGAGGCCCTGGTGGAAACACCCCGGGGAGGGGGGGGGGGGGACTGCCCTGCGGCCGAGCCAGGGTCCGAGGGTCCGCCTCGCAGGTGCGGGGCCAACACAGGGAGGGCCCTAACCACAGGCCTCCTCCATCAAAGCCGCGGGGCCAGCTGGAGGACCCGGGCATGCCTGTGGGGGCTGCAGGCAGAGAACAGAGACCACGGGGAGGCAGTGAGGCCGTGGCCGGAAGACTGGCTTCCTGGGAGGGAGGGAGAAAGCCGAAAGTCTCCCTGGCTGCGCGGCTCACGCACCTGGAGGAGAAGCGCAGGATCAACAGAGTCGTCTGTTTTCAGGAAAACGAAACACAGGGTCTCCGTTCTGGGACCCACCCCCCACGAACCCACTGGGTCAAACTCCAGAAAACCCCGTCCTGTCCAGCCCGCCCCAGGACTTGGGGCCCATTTTGCGGAGGGAGGACGCCCAAGGTTCCTGCCGCAGTACGAGGGGAAGGGGCCTGCAGGACCCAGGCCAGTCCCCAGGGTGAACTTCCAGAGAGGGCTGGAGGCCCCCTCCCCGCATTTATCTCACGGGGGGAGCGAGCTGTTCCAACGTAAGGGGCTTATTCCTGCAGTGGACCCCCCCCCCCCTTCGTCCCTGCCCTGGAGCCGTGCCGCCCCCCTCCGGAGCAGGCCAGAGCGCAGGTGCAACGCAGCCCTGCGCCTGAGTCGGGTTTCCCTGCCTCCGCGCAGGGAGCAGGTGGCTTGTCCACAGTGGGTGGCCTGGCCAGGCACGAACACGCCGGGGCCGAGCGGCCCCCTGGGAAGGCTGCCTTCGTCCCTGCAGCCACGTGCATTTTCCCTTGGCTTTTTCTTTAGACGGTATTTTCCGGTATCTTCACAGCAGACACTGGCCGTCCGTCGGAGGCGAGGCCGGTCGTCCTTCACGTCCTTCAGGCAGGCCCCACCCGGTCAGCGGTCAGCGTCCTGAGAGCCGAGACTCCCGCTAACAGCCCAGGCCACCTTCTCCACGTTTCTCCTGGGTCCTAGAACGCTCCACTTACATGTAAAATACGAACGCGCATCATTTGTAGCATATACTTAGGGAAGGATGTGTTTCTGGGGGTTTTACAAGAGCAAACTGTCACACAGACGTTCTCCATCTCACCCCCGCAGGCGCTGCATGAGAGCCAGCCCCAAGGGCACCCACTTTGCTTCCAAACGTCCTTGCCCAGAAGTCCTTCCAAACACCCAGGAGAGTCGAGGCTTGCGAGTGGTTTTTAAAAAGCTCCCCTGACGGCTTCCTCATCCGTCTGCTCTCTGTGTCTGCTCGTTGTCTTTCGGAGGCGTCTGAAACGGACCCTGGGACCTCCCCGGGGGAGGCAGGTGCTCAACCGCCGGAGCCACATCCACTCCCTGCTTTGTGTCTGCTTGTTCATCAGCTCATTGCATCAGCACATTGCTACAGCTCGTCTTCTTTAGGAGGCACCCGGAACTGAATCCAGAACCTCCCATGTGGGAGGCAGGCACCCAATGGCTCAAGTCACGTTCACTCCCTGCTTACGAGTGCTTTTAATTTTAACCCGTGGTCTAAAAGGCTAGCACGCTGCACCTTCCCTCCTGCACGAGGGCACTCGCCCCGCTCAGCCCCTCTGGTAACAGGCTCTCTTGCTCGTTTCTGTTTTTGCTTACCTCGAGCAGTTCCTCACCTTGGGTGGGCTGTGATTCCCCCGTGGGCCCCCTCCGGGCAGCCGCACTGTTTCCACTGCCCGGGGCTCAGGGCCACCCCTCTTTTGGCTGATGCTGGTATAAAACGCCACCACCCACCCCTGTTCAGCCGAGGCCACCAGCTCCTTCCCAGCCCCTTGCCCTGCCCTGTCCTGCGCCCCTCGCTCCTGAGAGCCCCCTCCTCACGCCTGCACAGCGACCCCCACTCCCCGGAGCCCGCGCTGTGGCATCGGCTCTCCCTTCCTGAGGGTGAAGCTGGCTCTCCGGGGTCGTCTCTGGATCGCCTTGCCCACCTGCGGCCTTCTCTCCATAGAGCTGTTTGTCTTTTTCTTGACAGTTTATCGAGCTTAGTACAATATTGATTCCAGGCATTTGTAATCTGCATTAAAATGTTTTCTCAAATCTGTGGTTTGTCTGTTGATTCTGTTGTAGAATATTTTGCTATACCATAAAGTTTTAAATTTTGAGATAGTAAATATGACTGTAAGGAAATTTGGAAATAGAAAAAAAATAGACTACTGTATGTCTCCAGAGAGTCTGTGCAAGAAAAAGAAAAACTGAAAAAAAAAAAACCCAAACTTTGAATGTTCTGAAGGAGATAAATATTGTGATAATGGAAAAAGATCAGAAAGCTATAAAGGCAGTGGACTTGGGCCAGTGGTTAGGGCATCCGTCTACCACATGGGAGGTCCGCAGTTCAAACCCTGGGCCTCCTGACCCGTGTGGAGCTGGCCCACGCACAGTGCTGATGCGTGCAAGGAGTGCCGTGCCACGCAGGGGTGTCCCCCGCCTAGGGGAACCCCATGCGCAAGGAGTGCGCCCCATAAGGAGAGCCGCCCAGAGCGAAAGCAAGTGCAGCCTGCCCAGGAATGGCGCTGCACACACGGAGAGCTGACACAACAAGATGACACAACAAAAAGAAACACAGATTCCAGTGCCGCTAACAACAACAAAATCAGACAGAGAAGACTCAGCAAATAGACACAGAGAACAGACAAGTCGGGGGAAGGGGATAGAAATAAGTAAATCTTTTTAAAAAATGCTATAAAAAGAATTATTCAGAGAACAAAAATGAACTCTTGGAAATTAATATGACAGCAGAAATGAAATGCTCAAAGAGTCGGAAGAAGAGAGGTAAGGAAATCCTCTTGATGTAAAGCAAAAGAATAAGGAGAACGAAACAGAAAAGACGGAAGACCAACTCAAGGGTCCAACACCCAAATGGTATTTACTACAGAGAGAACAGAGAAAATAGATTAAAGGAAATAATAAAAAAATAATAATTCAAGAAAATTTCCTGGAAGCAAAGGGTATGAATTTACAGATTGAAAGTGTGAGCACCTAGTACAAGGAATGAATCTAAAGCCACACAAAGATATTCATGATGAGTCAGAACACCTGGACAAGAAGAAGGCCTAAAAATATCTAGCAAGAGAAAACAAGCAGGTGTCATACTACAGATAAGAATTAGAACGGCGTCACATTGCTCTTATCCACAGTGGTTTGGGAAGCTGGACGACACTGGAACAATGCTTTCAAGATTTGGAGGGAAGCGATTATGTTAGAATTCTATACCCAACCAAATAGTCAATTAAGTAACAGAGTGGAATAAAGACATGTTAACGTAATTTGTTTTCCACATGCCCTTTCTCAGGAAACTGCTGAAGGACATACTCCAAGAAAACAAAGAGCCAACCAAGAAAGAAGACATGGGATCCAGGAAACTGAAATTCTAACCCAGGGGAGAAGTGAAGGGAATCTTCAGATGGAGACCAAGGGATATCTCTAGAAGCCAGCTGTGCCTCAGATGCAGCGTGGGAGCCTCCTGGAGAGATGGAGTGAATACCAAAGAGTAACCCAGAGAAATGAACGTGGCGTGGGGTGGACGGGCGGGGAGGCTGCCGGTTCCCCAATTCTCGTAGACATTTTCAATTCTAACTACATAAAGGCTAGTACGGATTAAAAACTAGGTTGGTGCGTTCTCCATCCCCCGCACCCGTACCCTGTCCTCTCCAGCGCCGTGGCTCCCTCCCACGTGACCGCACACGGCCCAGCGCCCCAGGAGCCCTTCCGCGCCGCAGGCCCGCGTCTTCTTTCTTTCCTGCACCCAGGCCGCCACGAGGCCCCGACTCTCAGCAGGACCGTGTCCCAGCTTCGACAGCAGAGGCTGCGTGGTCAGGCCCCCGGCCAATTGCAGCCCCTCAGCTGACAGAGTGGACACGCGTGTGTCTTTTGAGGGGAATAACAGGTTTTCCTTCGAGATGTCTCCAGGCCATTTCCCGGCGGGAAGTGTAAACGCAGGCGTCTCAGCCTCCACGCGGGGCGGGGGTTCAGCAGTGGGTGGGGGGCCCCGGCGCCCGGCAGCCCCCGCCTATCGCCTTCCCCCCAGGAAGCTCAGAACCACACATGCCACAAAGGAAGACGCCCCCAGGTCGGGGGCGCAGGGTCACTCATCAGGCGAGGGTCCTGCTCTCTTCAGACGCCCCAAATGTGCGGCGGTAAACCCGCACCCCCCCTGCAGCGCCGCTTCCTCCTCAGCCTGCCCCTCCCGCCCGCCTGGGACGCAGCCCCCGCACGCCCCCCACGCCCCCCACGCCCCCGGAGCCCGAGGCGACACGCAGCCCCGGGCATCACAAAGCCCCGCTGTGCGAGGGGCTTCAGCGCAGAAAGAAAACCCCCACGGCGGGGGCCAGCGGCGCGTCTGGCCAAGAGCCCGAGCTGTCCAGGGGCGATGCCACGGCCACAAGCCCCAGACAGACGGCCCGGTGCGTCCCCAAGCACGTCCCGGGGAGGAGGGACCCCTATGGGGGTCTCTGACACTACCTGGTCCCGGGAGCAGGCGGCGGTGGGTGGGGGCCGCGCTGGGCCTGGCGCCCGTCTCGGCACGACCAGCCGGGCGGAGCGCTGGTGGAAAGCTTTGCCTGGTACAGTCCCGGCCACTTTCACGGCCAGGAATTTGTGTTGAATAATCTTTAACTTCTGCCCTGAGCAGAAAGCCCGGCTGTGGACGGTGCAGTCCACAAGGAATGCGGAGGTGCTTTCCCTCAAAAGCAAACAGCTCTTTGCTGAGGGAGGCCTGCCTCGGAAAGAGAAGGAAGCGCAAGGGAGCAGCCGGCGCGGCCCCGCGGCCCCGGACCCCTCCACCCGTGGGAACGCGTCTCATGGAGTTTCCGGCTTGGTACCCCTGGACTGATGGGGAGAACCGACCTCGTTCTGGCGCTCGGTGCTCCTGTGATGTGGACGGGCCGTCACCTGCGGCCTTTGGAGTTGAAGGCTCTCCCCACACAGCTTGTGTCTAGTCTTGCTTAAATTAGTTCCTAGATACGTCATAGTTTTCCTTGCTGTTGTGGATTCTGTTTTAGCTTTTTTTTTCTGATTGGTGCTGGGACGGGAGCTGCGGGTGCAGCAGTGAAGGAGGCAGGGCAGATCTCGGGCGCTGGGGCCGTGCATCAGCCAGCGGCAGGGAGCGACTGGAGGAAAGACGAGGCGGGGGTGAGGGTCTCGGGGAAAGGTGTCCCCAGCAAGGACACAGCAGGGCAAGCCTGGCAGGGGGTGGGCAGAGAGGACGGGGCGAATATGGACAGCAGGGGCAGGTGGGGGCAGGGCTGAGCCGTGGGCTCCGCCGGGCAGGGGCTCAGAGCCAGGCGGCCAGGCAGCCACAGGAGCCAGCAGGGGACGGGAGCCCACCCCCGGGAGCACCGCACGTGCGGCCACAGGCTCAGGCCGGGGAGGTCAGGGGTCAGCAGTGTCCATAGGGGCCGTTGAAGAGGCCAAAGTGCTGGAACCACGGCCACAGCCCCCACCAGCCGCGGGCTGTCCCGCAGTGTGGGTTTGGGTGTCGTCTGGGCCTTGCAGCGCAGGGGTGTGGCTGAGGCGGGCCCTGCCCTGCTGGTCACTCCCGCCGCTCGCACCCCCGCTTCGAGGCACTTCAGGTTCGCGGGCATCGGGGCACCAGGGGACGGCCTTCCCAGACCTCCCAACGTTTGCCCACGTGGGGTCTGGCTTTTAATGTGCTTTTGGATTCCTAGTGTATTAGGGTTCTCTAAGGAAGCAGAACTGACAGGAGATCTCTGTAAATAATAGGAAATTTTATAAAATTTTCTCACACTGCGTGGGGATGCAGAAGTCCAAGTTCTGTGGGGCAGGCTGCAGGGGCTCCGGTGAGGGTCCTGGTTGAATTCCCCAGGAGACTCTGCCCATCTGAAGTACAGACGGGGATTCTCTCTCTGCGATGAAGTCACTTCTTCCCTTCCCCTGATTAGATGAGATGTAACTCGCTGCTGAAGGCATCTCTTCAGCTGACTGTAGATGTAATCAGCCATCTATGCAATCAACTCACTGATAATTAGAGTCCATGAAATGCCCTTGTGTTACAGTTAGCCCCGTGTTTGCTTGACCAGACAGCTGGGCACTGGTACCTGGCCAAGTTGACAGATTACTCTCATCATCACAGGCCACCCCTTGTCAACTTGGCAGCCACACACATCACCTTAAACTAAGTTTCTAAGTAAAAACAGCAACAGTGAATGGGTGCAGCTCCATGGTTGAGCACCTGCTTCACATGTACAAGGCCCTGGTTTCAATTCCCTATACCTCCCCCAAAAAGAAAAGAAAACAAATTATATTATATATACCAATATTCAACCATCCTGCACACAATCAGAAACAGACTAAATCCCTCCAGAATAGTACAAGTCCTTGGGTAACATTCACTCTTGAACTTTACATCCTTAGATATTATGACGTGAAACTAATACAACTTATGCCATATGATAAGGAGAAAAGATAGGGAAGAAAACAAAGATATTTGTTTTATGTACATATTCAGACATACTCATAACAAAGGAAGGAAGAAAGATTCATGATCATTACAGGCCTCGTTTCTGTAACTGGTCACACGGTCAAAGTTCATGTTTCTCACCGTCTTCTTCCACTGCCCACTCCGTGTCCCTTTTACCTTCAGCAAGCACCTCAGCTGGCTGTGGTTCTTTGCCCGGCGGGGTGACCCAAGCCTTCATTTCTGAAGATTCTGGGCCACTGATGGTCCTGCTTGGATTGGGTTGTTGCAATTTTCCATTGACTTTAATCTTAGGACATGGCAGTAGTAGGAGATGCCCTAGGGGATCTCCTGTATTCCAGGCAAACTCTTCTTTACCTCCTTTGTGTCGGTGCAGTCCTATTTCCACTTGATAGGATCAAACGCGCCGGCCAGCACCGTAGTTCCCTTCTTGGTCTTTTGATTTAGAGGCACGAGGAGCCTGATGTGGCCAGGTGGGAGCCTTAGCTTCCAGGTCAGTGGAATCCTTGTTCTGTGGCCTGGTGGCAGCCTCCTCCCTTTGGAACTAAGACCTATAGACCAGCAGAGCTTAGGACTACAGGGACAGGAAGCAAAAATTTTCCTAGTGGGTCACTAGAGGTAATAGTGAATGGTGCCACTTCCATTTCCACTCCTTGATTCCTGGGCCCGTGAATCCTGACTTGGGAAACACAGCACCATAGAGTGGACACTGCTTTAGTGCATACACAGCCTCCTGGAGAACACTGCCCCAGCCCTGCAAGGTATTGCCATCTAGTTGGGGCTGTAATTGAGTCTTCAAAAGGCCATTCCACTATCAGTCAATCAATCCAGCTGCTTCAGAGTGATGGGGACCATGGTAAGAACAGTGAATTCCGTGGGCATGCGCCCACTTCTGCACATCATTGCTATGAGGTGGGTTCCTCGATGGGAGGCAATGCTATGTGGAGCGCCATGGCGGTGGATAAGACATTCAGGAAGTCCAGGGATGGTAGTCTTGGAAGAAGCCTTGTGTGCAGGGAAGGCAAACCCGTATCTGGAGTATGTGTCTACTCCAGTTAAAACAAATTGCTGCCCCTTCCATGGTGGCCATGGTCCAGTGTAGTCAACCTGCCACCAGGTAGCGGGCTGGTCACCTCGGGGAGTGGTGCCATATCGGGGGCTGAGTGTGGGTCTCTGCGGCTGGCAGATTGGGCACTCAGCAGAGGCTGTAGCCAAGTCAGCCTTGGTGAGGGGACGTCCAGGTTGCTGAGCTCAGGCATGACCTCCATCCCTACCTCCATGGACACTTTGGCTTTTTTTTTTTTCAATGATTTATTTTTATTTCTCTCCCCTTCCCCACCCCCCTCCCCCAGTTGCCGGCTCTCTGTGTCCATTCGCTGTGTGTTCTTCTGTGACTGCTTCTATCCTTATCAGCGGCACCAGGAATCTGTGTTTCTTTCTGTTGCATCATCTTGTTGTGTCAGCTCTCCGTGAGTGCTGCTCCATTCCTGGGCAGCCTGCACTTGCTTTTGCACTGGGCAGCTCTCCTTACGGGGTGCACTCCTTGCACGTGGGGCTCCCCTATGTGGGGGACACCCCTGCGTGGCACAGCACTCCTTGTGTGCATCAGCACTGCGCGTGGGCCAGCTCCACACAGGTCAAGGAGGCCCAGGGTTTGAACCGCGGACCTCCCATGTGGTAGGCGGACGCCCTAACCACTGGGCCAAGTCCACTTCCCTCCATGGGCACTTTGTTCATGAGTCAATTGAGCAATGACAGGAGGGGCTGGGGAAAGAGGCTGAGCATTAGTCACAGAGCAGGTCATCTTATCCACTTGATTATTAAAATCTTCCTCTGCCAAAGTCACCCTCTGGTGAGCATTCACATGGGTCACAAATATTATCGTTCTTTTTGCCCATGTAGAAAGTTCTATCTACATGCCTCTTCCCCAGACATTTTGGTCACCAATTTTCTAATCATGTTCCTTCCAAGTCCATGATCATCCAGATGGCAAGTGCCCAAATGCACCTCCGGCCACCAAGAAAAATGAACAACCAGGTGCACTGCCCGAGGTTCTGCCCACTGGGAGATTTTGCCCTCACCACTCTCCTGCAGAGACGCCCCAGGGCTGCAGCTGTCCACTTTTGGTGGTACCTGCATATCATTTAGAATTTTCCATAAACCAGTCCTGAGTTTTCTCTCCCTCAGTCAACTGATTGTAAGGAACCCCCCAAGAAGCAGTAGCTGTAAAAAAGAAGATAACATGGCAGGGGTGGTGACCACAGGCATTTGGGCCACGTCCTCATGTCACCTACGCGTGCCTTCAGGACCCGCTCGAGCCCTGTCTCATATACACCACTTCCACTTTATGATGGAGTGCTGCTGTGCACACCCAATTTTATGGTTCGGTGGGTCAGACAATACCCAGCTCATGACAGGCAACTCTGGCTTCATGGTAACTTGGTGGCCCATGGTTAAGCGTTCAGTCTCTACCAAGGTCCAGCAGCAAGCCAAAAGCTATTTCTCAAAAGGAGAGTAGTTATCTACAGAGGATGACAAGGTTTTGCTCCAAAATCCTAAGGGTCTGCATTGTGATTCTTCTATAGGGCCCTGCCAAAGGTTCCAGACAGCATCTCTATTTGCCACTGAAACTTCCAGCACCATTGGATCTGCTGCATCATAAGGCCCAAGTGACAATGCATCTTGCACAGCAGCCTGGACCTGTTGCACAGCCTGCTCTTGTTCTGGTCCCTAATCAAAACTAGCAGCTTTTCTGGTCACTCCATAAATGGGTCAAAGTAGCACACCCAAGTGAGGAATGTGTTGTCTCCAAAATCCAAAGAAACCAACAAATCATTGTGCCTCTTTTTTGGTCATAGGAGGGGACAGATGCAAGAGCTTATCCTTCATTTTAGAAGGGATATCTTGACATGCTCCATGCCACTGGACACCTAGAAATTTCACCAAGGTGGAAGGCCCCTGTATTTTTGTTGGGTTTTCTCCCATCCTCTCTCTCATACATGATTTACCAATAAGTCTAGAGACTTTGTTACTTCTTGCTCAATAGGTCTATCAACATGACATCATCAGTATAATGGACCAGTGTGAGGTCTTGTGGAAGGGAGAGATGATCAAGGCCCCTGCAGACCATATCATGACGTAGGGCTGGAGAGTTGATGTACCCTTTAGGCAGGACTGTGAAGGAACGCTGCTGGACTTACCAGCTGAAAGCAAACTATTCTGGTGGTCCTTATTAATGGCAATTGAGAAGAAAGCATTTGCCAGATCAATAGCTGCATACCAGGTACCAGGGGATGTTGATTTACTCAAGCAATGATACCACATCTGGGACAGCAGCTGCAATTGGAGTTACCACCAGGTGAAGTTTACGATAATCTACTGTCATCCTCCAAGATCCATCTGTTTTCTGTACAGGCCAAACAGGAGAGTTGAATGGGGATGTGGTGGGAATCACCACCCCTGCATCCTTCAAATCCTTGATGGTAGCACTGATCTCTGCAATCCCTCCAGGAATCCGGTATTGCTTTTGATTTACTAGGTAGGGGCAGTTCTAGTGGCTCCCACTGGGCCTTTCCAACCATAATTGCCCTCACTCCACAAGTCAGGGATCCAGTGTGGGGATTCTGCCAGTTGCTGAGTATGGCTATTCCAATTATGCGTTCTGGAACTAGGGAATAACCACTTTTCTTTGTGGTAGCTGCACCCACCTTGCCTTTGGCAATTAAGTGCTGTCACTTGGCTTCTGCCAGCCTGGGATCCTATCCTCATAGTGTTTGAGGAGTCTGTTTCCATGTCAGCAGTTCCCACAGTAAGAGCTGACCTAGAGAGAACAACCACAGAGCTCTTCAGGGAAGATGGAGTTATTCTCATGAATTTATTTCTCACAGTCCTGGTGAAAGGTGTGTCCTTTGGACATCCCTGGAGTGGGTGAGCAGATCTTAGATGGTAAATCCATTCTAACCTTCCAATCTCTCTCAGCCTTTGGATCCCCTCTTCTACAGTATACCAAGGCAGTTCTGGCATTTCAAATTCAGGCAATGGTGGTCATCTTTTGGTCCATGATTTAGCCAGTCACCTGAACAAACTGTTAGAACCCTTTCTAACCCCCTGAGCTACAACACTGACTCTAGAATCTCTGCTTAGTGGACCCCTGTATTAGTCAGTGTTCTCTCGGGAAACAGAATCAACAAGAGATATCCATCAATAGTAAGAGATTTTATCAGAGTCTCTCACATGACCGTGGGATGCACAAGTCCAGGCTCCGCAGGCAGGTGCACCCAGGGGCTCCAGTGAAAGCTTAATGAAGGTTCTGGAGTTCTGGGAGACGTTGGTTGTCCAAAGAAAAACTGGGAAATTCTCACTCAATTTTGGAATCACTTCCCCTTTTAAGGCATTTAACTGATTGGGTAAAGTGTCACTCATTCCTGATGGCAATCTCCCTGATTGATGTAACTGTAATCAGCTGTCTGTGATTTACCACTGCAGTAAAGTCAATGGTGACTAAAGTCCATAAATGCCCTTGAATTACAGTTAGCCCAGTGCTTGCTTGACCAAACAACAGGGCGTAGTTACCTGGCTAAGTTGACACATTAGCCAAGCCATCACAGCCCCTACCAATAATTACAGACTGATCCAACTTTATATTCCTTCCACCATTACCCACACCCTTAGCATCCATTCCCACACATAGCCCCCTGATTTCTGTCTATATAAGCTGGAAAACTCATGCAGGTCTTTTGGAGTATAGCATACTTCCTCATGGGTCACACTTTGTACTTCACCTTTGGGGGCTTATTGTGACTTTTTTCTAGTTACAGGTCTGGAATAAAAAGGGGTGATGGGGTGAGTAAGGGGAAGCATTGAAAGTGCCTTGCGAGCTAATTGCCTCGGGGCATTCTGTTGCTGTTCCTCTGGTGAGACAGGCTTAGTCTCTTCAGGTGGGGGTTGGGTGGCAGACTCTGGAGCAGACTGGAAGTCAGGTGACTGATTACCTGGGGCAGGTTGGAAGCTGGGTGGCCTTCTCCTTGGGGCAGACCATTACAGTTTTATCTGGTGAAGTCTCAGCAGAATTTAGGGCTTCAGTGTCCCCACTGCCATCATCATCAACACACATGTCTCCATCCCACTCTTCAGGATTCCACTCCTTTCCAATCAACACCCCCACTTTAACAGCAGACACCCTGCAAGGTTGAGATTTTAATTTCTGTTGTAATGCTGCTCCTCATACAATGAGACTCTGAGTCTGATTTTCAGAGATCTCAAGTCTGGGGCTGCAGGAAACAAGATTTTCTTTCAGAGCAAACATAGAAACTTTCACTGATTCATGTGGCATGTAAGTTGCAAATTTTTAAAAAAGATTTATTTTATTTATTTATCTCCCCCCCCCCCCCCCGCCATTGATTGTGGTCACTGTCTGCTCTCAGTATCTATTTGCAATGTGCTCATCTTCTTTCTAGGAGGCACTGGGAACCAAACCTCGGAGCTCCTATGTAGAAGAGAGGTGTTCAATCACCCAAGCCATCTCAGCTTCCTGGTTTGTTGTGTCTCTCATTGTCTTTCCTCTTTGTGTCTCTTTTGTTGTGTCATCTTGTTGCATCAGCTCACTGCACCTGCCTGCTGCACCAGCTCACCTTCCCCAGGAGGCACCAGGAACTGCACCTGGTGGTAGGTGGAAGCCCAATCACTTGAGCCACATCCACTTCCAAAGTTGCAAATTTGAAGCCTTCAGTTCATCCCTTTCTTTTGTAACTGTATCCAGCATATTTAGGAACAGTCGGCCAACATCACTGTACCTTTTAACTCCACAGAACTCTGTTAAGGTGTCAAAAACATTCTCGCCCAGAGTCTTGCCTCTTATAAGCATGGACTGGGCACCAATACCTGGCCAAGTAGACGCATTAGCCTAACCATCACAGTTAGCTAGTATTTTTTTTTTTTTTTTAAGATTTATTTTTATTTATTTAATTCCCCTCCCCTACCCCGGTTGTCTGTTTTCTGTGTCTTTTTGCTGCGTCTTGTTTCTTTGTCCGCTTCTGTTGTCGTCAGCGGCATGGAAAGTGTGGGCGGCGCCATTCCTCGGCAGGCTGCTCCCTCCTTCGCGCTGGGCGGCTCTCCTTATGGGTGCACTCCTTGCGCGTTGGGCTCCCCTACGCAGGGGACACCCCTGTGTAGCACGGCACTCCTTGCGCACATCAGCACTGCGCATGGGCCAGCTGCACACGGGTCAAGGAGGCCCGGGGCTTGAACCGCGGGCCTCCCATGTGGTAGATGGACGCCCTAACCACTGGGCCAAAGTCCGTTTCCCTGTTAGCTAGTATTTTGTTGAAGATTTTTGCTTCTGTATTCATTAGAGAAATTGGTCTATAATTTTCCTTTTTCATAATATCTTTATTTGGCTTTGATATTATGGTGATGTTGGCTTCATAGAATGCGTTTGGTAGCATTCCTTTCTGTTCAATATTTTGGAAGAATTTGAGCAAGATTGGTATTAAATCTTCTTTAAATGATTCGTAGTATTCACCTTTGAAGCCATCTGGTCCTGGACTTTTCATTTTGGGAAGGTTTTTGTGACTGTTTCAGTTTCACCACACAGGCCAGCTTGCCTGCACCAGGAGGCCCTGGGTGTCAAACCTGGATAACGTTTCCCATATGGTAGACGGGAGCCCAATTGCTTGAGCCACAGCTGCCTCCCCTTCTAATGTATTTTTAATGTCATCCATTTGTGTCTTTCATTCCCATAAGCTCTGTTACTTTCCTTTGAAGGCTTTCAAATTGTTCTTTATGCTCACACAGTGTCATCCTAACATCATTGTCTCTTCAGCCATATTTTCCTTCAGCTCCTTGAATCCCTGAGGAGATGCATGAAAATCAGTCAGTTGTCCTTACTCCTGTGTCTCATCTGGATTCTTGTTTGTTCCTTTGGCTGGGCCATATCTTCCTGTTTCTTAGTATGCCTTGTAATGTTTTGTTGATTTCTAGGCATCTGTGTAGGTTAATTTTCTCAGCTGATCAATTCTCTCTTGCCTAGTGGTTTTATTTCACAACTCTTCTTTGATTTTTCATTCAATTTTTTTCTAAAATTCTAAGCGCTCCCTGTTTAAGTTATCAAAACGGGGGCAGGAGCCTCAGTGGGGCACAGACCAGTTCAAGGTGCCGGGGAGGGAAACGGGATTGGCCCGGATGACCCCCGCACGCCCCTGGCCGGCGCAGATGGCGCCCTTGGCTGGCGCAGATGGCGCCCTTGGCAGACCTTTTCTCTGAGAAGAACCCTTCCCTCTCGGCTCCCGGAGAGGGGCCACGCTCTGCCCTCTGCCGCCCCCTCCACTGGCCGCGCAGTGCAGGCTTTACCTGGCCATTCCCAGGCTGCTCAGTCTTCCCCTCGGCCCCTCCGTGTCCGCCCGTCCCTCCTGGATGATGCCCGTGGCACTGTCCTGCTCTGCAGCCCCCGGACGCCGCTGCCGCCGCCCCCCTATTTCGTAAGAGAGCGGCGCCTGCCGAGCTACTCTGCCACCATCTCCTCCAGGACTGTTCTTGGGCCACAGAGGAGGCAGCCTGTCCCTCGGCAGGGAAAGGGTGTCTGGGAAGGCCGCCCAGGCCCTCGCCGGGTGGGCCATAGGCTCAGGGTCGTCAGCTTCAAAGGCTTGGAGTGGCCACTGGCCCAAATCCAATGGGCAGCGTGTCCCCTCCGCGGGCAGATGGCCCAGGAGCCGGGCAGGGCAGGGGCCAGGAGCAGACAGCACCAACCCCCGGACTGAAAGACCCTCCCCACGAGGTCCCCGGGGGCTTCCCCAGCTCCTGCAGCCTCAGCGGCCACCCCTGCCCCACCCAGCACGGGGCGTGGGCTGGCAGTGGGACTGACCACAGCACATTTCAATCATGAAATGTGGGCCACAGGAGCCCCGTTCGCTCTGCGTTCTCACAGTCCCGGCTCTGTTTCCATTTGTAGGCACACACGCCTGTGCGCTGGCCAGGACGCCAAGGTGAAAAGAGGCCCAGGGCTCGCGGGCCAGCAGTGGGGCCTGCAGGGGCCGGGAGGGAACAGGCTGCTCTTCAGCCCCTCAGCCGCCCGGCAGGCCTGTGGTGGCCTCTCACCCTTACCTGCTGGTCATCTTCCCAGCCCCCGGGGGCACTTGGTGCGCACTGTGGGGCGGGCACAGCACCTGGTGAAATGGCCGGGGACTCCCACGCTTACCAAGGCTTGAGATGGTCACTCCTGCCCACCTGCCCAGGAAGGGCCCTGGGGGAGCCTCACGGCAGCGCAGGTGCACACACGCCCCACACGCCAGGCACACACGCCCCACACGCCAGGAGCTGCTGAGCCGCCGGCACCACCTTCGCAGACGAGCCGCAGGTGCCACGGGGTCAGAGGCAGCTCCAAGGAGGCTTTGCATGGGGTCCTGGGGTCTCAACCGCTCTCAACGCAGGAGGGCCGGGTGCCGTGGTCCCCTCGGCGCTGCTCCCTCTGGACACCATGCGTTGGAAGGCTGGGACTGACCGGCGAGCTAATCCTGCGGTGGCGACGGGACTCCACTCCCCCGGCCACCCCTTCCCCCTCCGTCCCCCCTCCTCTTGCCCCCACCCCCCTTCACGTCAGACCCCAAACCGACAACAGCGCGTCTGTGTGCTTTCTATTTCTAAGGAGTCGTTCCAGGCGCCATGGTTTTTTTTTTTTTTGCTTGTTTGAAGGCAGCTGCAGGCTTCATGTTTGGACAAGGGAACTTTCTGGATTTCCTTCTGGCAGGTGCTTGGCCCTCACCTGGGAGCTCTCCGCTCCCTGGACCGTTTGGTTCTTGGCAAGAGCGTGTGCCGAGCTGGGGCCCAGGGTCCCTGCGAGCACCCGGACGACTCAGGCCGCTGCCCCAAGCCCTGAGACTGGCCTGGGAGGAAGCCCGGAGGCTCAGCAAGAGGTCAGAGGCTGGACGGTGGGGCCTGCCCCGCCGGGCCCAGGCTGCCCACCCACACTCCCCGCGGACACGCCTGCCCCCCGCCCCCTCGAGCTCTGGGGCTCGTGGCCGTGGAGCCCCCAGGCTGGGCAAGCCCAGCGGGTGGGCCGGGAGGTCAGCCCTTGGATGCCTCTCAAGACCGACATAAGACAAAGGCTCTGCCGGCCGGGGCCCTGGAATGGTCAGTGCCTCCTTATCGCTCCATCAGCACACAGAGATTGGGCAGGGGTGCCAGGGACGGAGACATCCTGTGCCCGGAGCAGGCTGCCAGCCCACGTCCAGCACCCATGGCCACCCTGCGGCCCCCTCATCCAAGCCCACCCCCACTGCATGGCCCCTTCCGGGCAGGGCACCTCCCTATGGCGTCCCACAAAGTCTGCGCGGCATGTCCCAGCTCCCCTGCACAGCTCAGGGTCGTCTCCAGGCACCACTGCCCTTGGCAAGCAGCCGGCCGCCAGGATTCGCTGCGTGCCATGCCGCCAAGTGCCCTGCAGATGTAGAAACCTGCTGTGCCTCGCCCTGGGGGCCCTTATGTACCAAGTAAATATTTGCCCAGGGTGGGGCCCGGTGCCCGGGGTCAAGTGCTGAATGGGCCTAAGGTGGGACCCCGCAGCAGCCCTCCAGAGGCCCTGCCCCGCACCGCCTCCTCCCGACCTGAGCTGGTGCCCCCAAGGCTGAAGAACTGCCACTGCAGCCAAAACGGCACGAGGCAGGGGTCAGCATGAACAACCGCGTCTCCAGCCTAGAAGGAGGGGGGCAGGCGATCCCTGGAGGCAGCACAGCCCCTGGCCATCCCAGAAGTCACCTCCGGGCCCGGGCAGCAGGGTCCTGAGACATGATGGACACGGCACGGGAGAAGGGGCTTCCTGTACCAGCAGCCACGTCAGCCACGAGGAGCGTCCACACCCTGGATGCACGGGGAAGCCTGCATCAGTCAGCTCCTGCTGTGTGACAAGTGACTCCAAGTGAATGGCTGACAAGGACACATTTCTCACCTCTCCTTCTCTGGGTCAGGGATTCAGAGCGCCTTCTCTTCTGTCACAAGGCTGCCTTCAGGGTGCTGGGCAGGACCACAGCGTGCAGCCCTTGAGAGGGTGAGAGAGAGCTGCAGACCAGTCCTGAGCACGCTCCCTCATCGGCTGGTGGTACCACATGTAGAAGTGAGTCAGTGGGCTGGCCTGGGGCAAGCATCAGGAGGTGGGGCCCCTGGGGGCTATCACAGGGGCTGTCCACCCCAAGAATGGCCAGGTCTGGTCATCTGGAAGAGAAGAACCGACCGATGTCTGACCTTGGGTGTGAATCCTCTGGGTTTAGAATGGCCACTGGCCAGAAGCACCCGCCCCCCGCGGTTTGGTTTGGTCTGGCTTTTCCCTGGAAGTGATTCACCTCATTTATGGGCTTTCTGCCCAGAGCCTGGGGATTTGTGGGTTAATGGGAGTTCAAGGGGGAAAGCGTCTCTGTGCAGCAGCGCCCACACACAGCACCGGCCAGCACCCGCGGGGCCCCTTCCGGAGGCACCGGCCGCAACCCCCCACCCCCCACCCCCCCCTATTCCACCCGCTGCTCGCTTCATCGCTTCATTCCACGGCGCGTGATGTCATTACTGAGTCCCCAGAGCCTTCGGCCCACCCTCCCCCAGGCTGTGTCGTGTTTGATGGAGTCGCAGCTCCACCATGAGGGGCCGGGGACCCGGGGGCTGGCGGGCACCCCTGGCCCCACGGCAGCCCAGGGCTGGCCACGCGCGCTTTTTTGAGTGAATGGATGACTCGGTTCCGGTCAGCGGGAGGGTAGGGTGGTGGGGGGGTGGGGTCCCAGTGCACGCGGCGGGGGACTGCGGGGGCTGCGGCCGCTGGCCTCAGGGAA
This sequence comes from Dasypus novemcinctus, assembly GCF_030445035.2. Taxonomy (NCBI): domain Eukaryota; kingdom Metazoa; phylum Chordata; class Mammalia; order Cingulata; family Dasypodidae; genus Dasypus; species Dasypus novemcinctus. Next base: position 131,797,848 of record NC_080681.1, read on the forward strand.
GGGCCCGGAAAAGCCAGCCAGAAACCCGCGTGTTTCCAAAGGAGCAGCCGGGCTTTGACGGGGCGGGCGGAGAGCACCAGGATTTGGGGCGTCCTTCCGAGTCTCTTAGAGCGACCTGCTTCCGTGTCGCTGGGCGGTGAGGCAGGGCGGGAGTTTGCGCGTCTCCCTGGCGGTGTTGGCCAGGACTTGGGGGGTCAGAGGTGGGAGGCGCAGCCCCTTCCCCTCAGCCCCCAGCCCGGGATCCTCCTCGCGCCCGTGCCAGGGCCCCGCTTTCTTCAGTGCAGCCCGAGACCCCCTGCCAGCGCCTCCCGAGGGACGCCCGGGGCCACGCTCCAGCCAGGACGCGTCGGGGAGGGGCGACCCCTGCAGGCGGCTCGAGCGCGGAGCCGAGGGGGCTGGGCCCAGCGCCCCGGAAGGGCAGGCCTCCTTCCGCTCAGTGCCCGAGCCCCGTCCCCCCTGCTCGTCCACACGCGGGCAGCTGGGCCAGCGTCCAGCGGGGTCCAGGCCCCGGGGGCTGCGTGACCCTGGTCCCCGCCCACCACCACACCGGTGCAGCCGGCGCCTTCCGGTGTTTGCCACGGAGAGGACCCGCCCAAAGGGGGACCCGCCTTCCTGCCGCTGGTCCCAGAAGCCCCTCGGGGCCCAGGAGCCCGCCACGCCCCCGCCTGCCCAGAGTGGCCTGAGGCCCCTGTCCCCCCCAGCTCTGCGGCCAGCTTGCCCGCCCCCCACGGCCTCTACTCCCTCAACCGCACACAAGGCCACCGTCTTCACTGCATCCTGCAGCCCCGTGTGGGCCTCCAGGGGTGAGGACGTGCCCCCACGCGAGGACCCCCAGGCTCCCGGAAGGCAGGGCACAGGGGTGGTCTCGGTCTGCTCCACCCTGCCCCTCTGAGGCCTGTGTCACTATCCCTCAGACAGCCCTCTGCCTCCCCACTGGGGCCCAGGCCACGGGCGCCCCATGTCCCCGGCACAGGTGCAGGAGGCCGCCCACTGAGGCGCTGAGGGGGTAAACACTGCAATCAAGGCTGCTTTCTAATTACGGGCAATTAGGCATCCTGATAATTGCGCTCCCCAGAGGGGCTGCTGGGGAAGTCACCTGCTCCTCGCGCGGGATGGGGTCTCCTCGGGTCCGCCTCTGCTGTGCAGCTGCCACAGGGGTGCGGGAGGCTGGGGGCCCGGCTTCCAGGGGCCTGCTCCACTGCCGGCGCGGACACCCCAGCTGCCAAGAACGTGGAGAGCCCCAGCTCGGTGGGAAGAGCAGGGTCTCCTGAAGCACCTGGAAAACGCCCCTGGAGGTCCGCAGGCCCGGGAGGCAGGCACAGCTCCAGGGCTCGGGGGCGCGGGATGGGCTCTTGGGCCGCTCAGGCCTCTGTGGACCCCCGGTGGCTCTGCCAGGGCTTCCACGCTCCCGAAGCGGCACGTTTCCCAGGGGTGGTCAACCTTGTGTCCAAACGGCCACTTCACAGGAAACCGCGGAAGGGGAGGCTGTCTCCAGGCTCCAGGCCCCACAGAGGTGCCGCGGGGCAACCTCGACGGCCCGGCCACCCCCGGCGGCGCTGGACGCGAGCTCCCGCACTCCAGGACTGACTCGGGCTTCTTTGCTTGCTTTTCGTTCTTATTTTAAAGACGTTTAGCTTTTATTAGTTTACAAGATACTAAATGACAAATTCCTTTGTAGGTATGTTCATCTTCATCCCCAAAGAGAGATATTATCTCATTTTTTGTTCTAGTTTTTAACTCATTTAGGTGAAACGTCACTTTATTTATGACGATTGGGAATACTCTGACAAACGAATGTTGCTATTGACTTTTTTTTTTGAGGTACTAGGGGCCAGGATTGAACCCAGGACCTTGCACGTGGGAAGCCGGCACTCATCCACATTGCCTTCCCTGAGTTGTTTTTTTCGTTTGTCCTGCTTTTTTGTTTTTTCAGGAGGCACCAGAAACTGAACCCAGGACCCTCCCAGTGGGAAGTTGGCGCTCAACTGTTTGAGATACATCTGCTCCCTGCTGTTGACTTTTTTTAAAAAAAAGATTTATTTATTTCCCTCCTCCCCCTCCTCCTGCCCTGCTGTTTTTTGCTGTCTATTGTCTTCTTCTCATTTTCTCTCCTCTAGGATTCACCAGGATTCAATCCTGGAGACCTCTGATGGGGAGAGAGGTTCCCTGTCACTTGCGCCACCTCAGTTCCTGGTTTCTGCTGCGCTTCACCTTGACTCTGCCCTTGCCTCTTGATGCATCATCATCCTGCTGCGTGACTCACTAGGGCGGGCACCGGCTCCCGACGTGGGCGCTCACGTGGGCCCTCACGCGGGCACTGGCTCACCATGCGGGCACGCTTTCTCTTCTTCTTTCTCACCAGGAGGCCCCAGGGAGCGAGCCCAGGTCCTCCCATGTGGTCGGAGGAAGCTCTGTCAGTTGAGCCACATCCACTTCCCCCCACTATTGACTTTCAAGTCTCTTTTTGTGAAACAAATATGTACCAACTCCATTTTAACACGAAATATCAGTGCTTACTCTAAAACCCATCATTTACCCATACTGAGTTCACAGTCTACTTGGGGTGCAGAGGTGCCCCCGGGGCCCTACCAACAGCCCCAGCAGCCGGGGGGCTGCCCACCCCCTCTCCGTAGGGTGCTGACTGGACGTCCGCCGCACACGTATCTGCAGGATTGTGCGTTCCTGTGGCCTTAGGGTAGAACGTATATTTTCGGGGTCAAGCTAGAGGATTTTAGCTTGACGGGCTGCTCTCCAGCCAACCCCTCCGGCTTTGCGCTCGGGGCCCATGGGGCGCTCACAGTTGCTAAGAATGAGGCCTTGATGGCCGGGTCCAGGGGCGCACGTAACCCGACACAGACGTGTGCGCCCGGGGGTGGGACCTGCGCCCGGGGCACCAGGTCCGGTCCCACCTCACAGAGGAGGGTCAGTGGGTCATGCCGGTGCGGCCTCTGCTGCTGGGGACAGACCCAGCCTGGAGGGCGGACCCCAGGGAGAGGCCCCTCTCAAGCGCCCTGGCCCCCCAGGCAGGCGCTGCCTGCTGCCCTGTCTGCGCTCCCGGCACCCGCCAGTACCCCCTTGGGCCCCTCCCCTCCCACCCGGACCAGGAGGCGTTCTCAGTGCCAATCGCGGGGCCACGTACTGGGGAGACACCTGAGGCCGGTGGCCCAGGCTCTGGGCTTGGAGGAGGAAGGCGGTCAGGGCCCAGCAGAAGGGGGCCGAGGGCCCGGGGGGCTGGCCGGGGGACCCTGGGCGGGCAGCAGGCTGGGGGTGGCCCGGGCCCGCCGTCCTGGCACCCCGAGGCGCTGCCCCCTGCCCCGGCCAGCGTCCAAGGCCCCGGGCGCGCCCAGGGAAGCTGGGGTCCAGCCCGCCCACGGGCCCCTCAGGGCTTCCACCCTGGGCATGTGGCAAAGCTGGAGAATCCCGGCGGGGCAGGAGATCTGGGTCCGGAGACCCCTCCCCACACAACCAGTGCGCGGCCCCCAGGGGGCGCTGCCCCCCAACCAGCAGAAGGCTGCAGAACTGGGCAAAAGAAAAATGAAAATTGAGCCTTGGGATGTGCCCATTTTTACTGTAAATTATGATTCCATAACTGACTTGTAGTAAGCAGCGTTTCTGGCCTCTGAGTATTGCTGCCTTGTGTATTTTATTTAGTATACAGTGCTATAGGTGCATACTCTGGTCACTTTTCAAGCCGTGTTTTAACGTATATGTTTTCTACTTTATGTGAGCGAGGATTGCTGTCCAAGGTGTAAATACTCAATGGGAATAAAACTGGCATGGGTACTTTTTTTTTTTTTTTTTTTTGGTTTGGCTCTTTCAAAGATAATGGCCCATCAATGAGCATTTTTTTTAACACACTCCATAGTCTTTTCCTGTGGTGTTAGGTCTTTATTTTCTTTCCTGGGACTGGGGGGTGGGCTGTCAAAGGGGGAACTGCCCTTTAAATTTTAAGTGACACTACAGAAAAACACAAGAAGGTGATGGGTTGTGTTGTGCTTTGTATTGAATGCTGTCTTGCCATCTCCTCCCTTGTCCTCCAGTATGTTCTGAAGCTGTGTATGAGATCTGGATCAGACTGTCACTTTGGCTAGTGATAGGGACAAATTAATTTGCTTTGTACATTTTCTTTTATCTCGTTTCCTTTCTCTAGAGGCATCACATGCTGGTGCTGTGTCTTTATGAATGTTTTAACCATTTTCACGGTGGAAGAATTTTATATTTATGCAGTTGTACAATTTTATGTTTTTCTGCAAGAAAAAGTGTAATGTATGAAATAAACCAAAGTCACTTGTTTGAAAATAAATCTTTATTTTGAACTTTATAAAAAGCAATGCAGTACCCCATAGACTGGTGTTAAATGTTGTCTAAAGTGCAAAATCCATGTTCTAACATATGTAATAATTGCCAGGAGTATAGTGCTCTTGTTGATCTTGTATTCAGTCAGGTTAAAACAATGGACAATAAAAGTGCTCTCAATTTTATTTTTATTTAATGCTAAAAATTAAAGAAAAAAAGGTACTTTAAACCTGACAAATGAGAGAACGCAGGTGCTATTTCCATAGAGTGATTTTAGAATATAATAATGTTGATATCTGAGATTACACTCACTTCAGTTGACAGAAGTATCATCAAATATAGAAAAAGTATCACCTTCAACTTTAAAAAAAGTAAAGGTTAAGAGGTGGCACACTTATAAAATACCTGGTGGCCGAGGAAGGGTGTATAGTAGAAGTCATAAACCATGTGTGTGTTCTCATAACTTTTAATGTGAGGCCACATGAAAGGCAGTGCATTTGTTAAATTCTATAAATCGTGAGAACAAAAAAGGGAAAAGCTTCAACACCCCAGCCCTAGTATTTTGAGTATTAAAAGCACAGCTGAAATACTAGGATCTGAAACCTGATACTGCCCAATGTATAGTAAGTAGCTTTCTGACACTTTTATCCAGCTGTGGAGAATCTCCGCCCTGTCATCAGGTCCAACGAAAGCGCAAACTCAGGTCCCCAAATGTTACCATTTTAACTTCTGAGAAGGTCAGGAAAGTAACCGAGATCAACACTGTCCAGCTGCAAAGTCCGTCCAGGAAGGCCGCCCAAGGGCCAGTCAGGCGTGTGCAGATCTAAGTTTTGAACTGCAGCAACCTCAACGCACTGCCCTGAAAGCTTTTCTGGTTCTCCCCTCTGAACAGCAGCACAGAGAAATCATAAGTTGTCTTTTCCACAGCTGGACAGCACTGCTGGATCAGAGCGTTTAAACGGCAGTGAAAGCCGAGCGCCCTGGGAAAGGGAGTGTCCAGGCCCCACCGGCTCTGGGGGCAGCCCCCCTCGTCTAGCAAGGACCCCTGGTGAACGAGTCAAAAGGAGGAAGCAGCTTCTGTGCTTGGCACAAAACAGAAGCAATCCAACACAATTCAAAAGTCCAATAGAGGTATTTGAACTTCTTCTATGTTTTTAATGCCCTGCTTTGTTCCAGAAAGGACAGTGACTTACAAAATACACAAAGTACGGGAAGGCAAAATTAACGCTAAAAAAAAAAGGTGGGCCATAAGTGTGTTTGGACTCAGGACACTGCAACTCACAGAGCCTGCCGGGCCGTCGTCTCCTTACCCGCCGTGCTCTCTTTGAGGATTCTTGGGAAACCACATGGAAAGCATTTGGTGGGAAAGCTGGCATACAGTGAACATCCATGCAGAGAACAAAATGAATACTTAGAATCACGAAATGGAAGAATTGGAAGGAGGAAAACAGGAAGTAAACTACAGGACAGGTACTCTGTCACTGCAAGGGGCCTGGCATCTGAACTGCACAACGGGGGCTTTCCTGGGACTTCAGAAAACGTCCCAGGTCGGACAGACAGGCCTTTCCAGAATGAAAGGCCCTTCGAGTCCCTGCAGTAAGCGGGAAAGGGCCCATAGCAAGGAACAATGTCACTGTTAAATTTCAGATCAAAGGAATAATGAAAAGATGATAAATTCTTGAAGAGAGACAAAAGTCATACACGAAAGTCTGGGATGCCAACAACAACACCAAAATCTAGAAATGCCTTAACATCCTTCCAAGGATGACTTCCAGCCTAGACTTCTACAACCAGCCAACCAGCCATTGTGTGGGAGGAAAATAAAGCCGTTTTCATTCCGGCGCCTTCCTCAGGCCCCAGGCAGGGGGACTCGTTCTGTCGAAACAACGGAGCAAAGTAGAAAGACATGGGTCCAGGATGCGGGAGAGCCCAGGGGTGCTCTGGGGTGACCGTCAAAAACAGCTCCTGTGTCAGAGCCGCTGTGGAAGCAGGAGCCCAGGTTGGAGAAGTGGAGAGAACCGCCAGAGCCAGCTGCTGGGAAAACTGCAATCTGATGCCCCAGCAGCCTGGGAGAGGTTTGTCCTTCCCTTAGGGAATTAGGGATGATCAATGCCTCAGAAACAGAACACAAAGGATATTAATCCAGGGAATCCAAGCATGAAAGAATTGTCAGAATCACACCTCACAACCTGCTCTGCCATGAGCACCATTTTCATAATAATGTAAACACCGAATTTTTATTTTACCAGAATTGAGGTATACTGAGAAGATAGAAAGGGGCTTGGGGCAAGAGAATCGAACACGTATTTACAGAGCAGAAACTAACCCTAACAGCTAACACAGGAGGTTTGTTTTTTTCCCCCTAATCCATTCAGGTCCTGTTATTTTAGGAAATGAAGGTGGGCAGCACTCACATTCAAAGATTTTGTTGTTTTCTTTCCCCCTGAAGAGCTGGAACTGGGAGTTTGGAAAGGTGAGGTGGGAACCTGCTGCGTTTCATCCTGATTTCACTTTATAAACTTTTATCAGTGCATCACCTTGATCAAAATAAAAACCAAATTAGACTTCTGCTTCTGGCTGAGATGGGGTCACAGGGACCAGGTTTACTCTCCCACCCGAAACCACTTCTAAAACAGACAAAACATGTGAAGCCACGGCCCTGAGGACAGGGCCCTGCTCCACGGTGCAGGAGCAGGGAAGCCAGGAGGTCCCCGGTGGACGCCCTGCTGGAGGAGACATCTGTGCATCCAGGGAGACCTCGCGCTGGAGTGGACAGGGCAGGGCCCTGCGAGGAGAGAGCTGCCCGATAGAATCCTGACCTGCAAGGGGGCCCTGCAGCGCTCAGCCGGAAAGCAGCGCAGGGCGCAGGGCCTGGGGCTCACAGAGGGCTGGGAAAACACCTGCTCCCACCCCAGCCTGGAACACCCAGCAGCGCCCCGCCTCAGGGGCAGGAGTAACTAGCCCAGGATGCATACTGCTCTGGGCCCGCCCAGCAGAGCTTAACAGGATTCCAACAGTCAAACCATTTCTAAGTAACTCTACTGCACCCAGAGCAAAGCTCAAGAATATTATAGGACTGCAAAAGCACCTAACAAGGTAAAACACACAATGTCTGGCAGCTAATAAAAAATTACCAGGCATGCAAAGAAGCAGGGATTATGACCTATAATGAGGAGAAAAATCAAGTAATAAGAACATACCTGCAACTGACACAGATGTTAGAATTTGAAGACATGCAATAAAAACTATCCAAAATGAAAGACAGTGAAAAAAAGATATTTTGTTAAAAACAAAAAAAGAGTATCGGTGAGATGTGGGACAACTTCAAGTGAACAAATACATGTGTAATTGGAGTCTCCAATGAGGAAGGTAGAATATTTGAAGAAATAACAGCCCCAAGTTTTCAAAAGGTGATAAAAAATAGACACCCAAAGATCCAAGAAGCTCAATGAACTTCAAACACTACAAATATGAAGAAAGTGGCACCAAATCATATCATAATCAGATTGCTTAGAACCCATGATAAAGAGGTCTTAAAAGCAGTCACAGAAAAAGCATATATCCAGAGAAACAAGGCTGACCAGAGGTTTCTCTTTGAAAACTGCAAGTGAAAAAAACCTCAACCTAGAATTCCATACCAGAAAAATATCTTTTAAAAATAAAGGTGAATAAATACTTTTTTCAGACATATGAAAACGGAAAGAATTCATCACAATCAGACCCACGGTAGAAGAAATGTTAGAGGAAGTTCTTCACGTAGAAATAAAATGATAAAGGATAGAAATCTGGATCTACCCAGAGGAGCAAAGAGCAAGCACCAAAATGGTAGCTTGGTGAGTAAATGTATTTTTCTTATTATTTAAATCTTAGAAAAGATAATTGACAAAATATCACAAAAATAATTAAAATGTGTGTGGTTTATATGACACATAGAAGTAAAAGTAGGTAAGAGTTGCACACGGGCCAGCAGAGGGGACATGGAGGCCGAGGCTGATAAAGTTCTCAGACTCTTTGTGAAGTGGTATAATGTCTCTTGAAAGTAGACTGTTCTATGCTATAAACCCTAAAGCAACCTCTGAAATAACACAGAGCTACAGGATGTAAAATGGAATCAGGAAAAACATTCCGTTAATTCAAAAGAAGGCAGAAGAAGAGGAAAGAGGGAACAAAGTACAGGTGGGACAGATAGAGATCAAATAGCAAGGTGGTAGCCGTGGATATAACTTGATCAATAATCACATATGTAATTGGTCTGAACAACCCAATTAAAAGACAGAGTCAAATTGGATTAAAAAGCAAGATTCAACTATATGCTGCTTACGAGAAACCCACTTTAAATATAAGTAAAAAATTGAGTAGAAGGAAAAGAATGAAAAATGATATACTGTGTCAAAGTAGATTTCAGAACACGATATTATCAGAAACAAAGATGAACATTTCATAATGATAGAGGTCAATTTGTCAAGAAGACATAACAATTCTAAACACTGATGCACTAGTAACAGAGCTTCAGAATACATGCAGCAAAAACTTATAGAAATGCAAGGAGAGATAGGCAAATCCACATGGATAGGAGATTTCAATAGCCTTTCTCAAAAATTAATACAGCACTTAAACACTTTTGTGATTCAAAGGACTTTGTCAAGAATGTGAAAAGGCAGCCCTTCAATCGGAGAAAATATTTGGAAACCACATAGCCCTAAGGCTTAATTTCCATACTATATAAAGAATCATACAACTCAACAATAAAAGAACAGACAATCCAATTAAAAATGGGCAAAAGACAAACATTTCTCCAATAAGGAAATACACATGGCAAAAAAGCACATGAAAAAATGTTCAATATCATTAGCTGTTAGGGAAATGCAAATTAAGATTACAATGAGGGAAGTGGACTTGGCTCAGTGATTAAAGCATCCATCTACCACATGGGAGTTCCGCGGTTCAAACCCTGGGCCTCCTGACCCACGTGGAGCTGACCCACACTCAGTGCTGATGCATTCAGTCATGCAGGGGTGTCCCCGCGTAGGGGAGCCCCATGCGCAAGGAGTGCAACCTGTAAGGAGAGCTGCCTTGTGCAAAAAAGGTGCAGCTTGCCCAGGTGTGGCGCCGCACGCATGGAGAGCTGACACAGCAAGATGATGCAACAAAAAGAGACACAGATTCCCAGTGCCACTGACAAGAATGCAAGCAGACACAGAAGAACACACAGCAAATGAACACAGAGGGCAGACAATGGGGGGAGGGGGGAAGGGGAGAGAAATAAATTAAAAATAAATAAATAAAAATCTAAAAAAAATAAAGAATACTATGCTGCTGTAAGAAGAAATGAAATTGGACACGTATGAACTAAATACAAAGAATAGACACACAGAGTTAAATCTAGAGTATAGGTTATTAGAGATAGGAGGGCTGAGAAGGGGTGCTAATGCTTAATGGATATAGCTTTTAATGAGCTTGATTGTAAAAGTTTGGAAATGGATAGAGCTGATGGTAACACACTACAGTGAGTATAAATCACACAGTTGGCTTATAAATGGGATTGTGGCTGAAAAGGATAGTCTAGGGATGTGAATGTCAATTGAAAGGAAGCGAGAGGATAATCTAGGGACTGAATTACATAGTGAGCCCAAAGGTAGATGAAGACTGTGGTTAATAGTACAAACACAAGAATATTTTTCCGTGAACTAGAACAAATGTATGTTACTATTACAAGGGGGTAAGAATATAGTGATACATGGGGAAAATACAATTAATGTAACTTATGGGCTATAGTTACAGCAATACTGTAATATTCTTGCATCACAGCCAAAGTTGCTCTGTGTTAATAATGGGGGGGGGATATGGAAAAAGTATACCAAATGTACACCATGGACCATAGTTAGTGGTGGTGGTCTGGTGATGTTCTCTCGTACTCTGTAACAAATGTTCCACACCATGTAAGGTGTTGATGGAGAAGTGGTATATGGGAATTCTGCACATTACGCATGGTTGTTTTATAAGTTCACAACTTATCTAATAATATATATATAAATTAATAAAACAGGTGATCAGAAAATGAGCAAGGAAATAGGATACTTGAACAACACTGTCAATTTGACCTAATTGGCATTTATAGAACACACCACTCAACAGCAGCAGAATTCATCCTTTTCAAGTGCACACAGAATATTTATCAAGATAGACCGTATGTTGGGCCAAAATCTAAGCCTCCATAAATTTAACAGAATTCAGATCATATAAAATATGTTCTCTCAGCATAATGGCATTAAATTATAAAAAGTAACCAAGATATCTGAAAAATATCCCAAATATTTGTAAACTAAGACATTTATTTCTAAATAACCCAGGGATCAAAGGAAAATCAGAAGATAAATTAGAAAGTATTTTGAAATGATTGAAAATGAAAACAACTACCAAAATTTGTGGGATGCTGCTAAAGAAGTACTTAAGGAAATTTGTGGCACTAAAATGCCAATATGAGATAAGAGAGGACTCAAACCAATGACCTCAGCTTCTATTTAAGGACACTAGAAAAAAACAGAGCAAATTGAACCCAAAGAAAGCAAAGGAAAGGAAATGGAGATCAGGGCACACTTCAATGAAATAGAAAATGGTGGATGTAGGACGACCGAATACCTGAAAGTCACCTGTTTCTCTCCCTGTTGCTAGGATACAAAGAAAAGAATTGTCTGTAAATCAGAAGGTAATGAAATGCAACCCTCTCTTTGGGCCAAATTCCGCTTTTGGTGGTCAAGAATATCCTGTTGAAGCAATGAAGTATGGAAACCAGCTTCAACCAGTTGGCCGGACCTGCGCGGAAGCAGCCCCTTGCTGTCCTCACTTCAACTTGCTTAATTAACGTAGTGAAATTCCCACCCAGGGGTGGAGTTATCCGCCCCTTTTTTGATCATGCAATGTGTGTGCAAGCATGATTTCCTGAACATGCTAATCATACAATTATATAACCGGCTATGTGTGTTCATCCATATGTATAAAAACTAATGCATAATCAAAGCAAATGCGAAGTAGTAACTTGGGTATTTAAGCAAGAGTGGAACTGCAGCGCGGGGAGTCAGGTCTGAGTCACTTTGGACTGGGCTTGGCTCCTCACCTCTGCAGACGTGATAAATGTGAGTTTGCCTAACTCTCGAGTTAAAGTTTTCTTCATGCCATCTCTGGTTATTCATAAAGGCCTTGCTTTGAGGCCTAACAAAAACAAAAATAATAAAGTCATTGAAAACAAAAACTTGTTCTTTGAAAAGACTAATAAAATTGTTAAATCTCTAGCCAGATTAATCAGGAAGATGAATAAGGAGGGTTGGCAAAAAAATGTAAAAAAAGAATAAGGAGGGCGAGGGGGAGTGGCGGGGCAAGGGGAGGAGACACCAATCTCCAGTGTCAGGGAAGGGAGAGGTGATAAACTGCATATTACACACTATTAGAGATATTGTACATATTCTTTATTAAAGGATAATAAGGGAAAATTAACAACTTTATGCCAAAAAATTCAACAACTTAAAGGAAGGACAAATTCCTTGACAGGTCAAAGCTTAGAAAGAATGCTGCACCTATAAGAAAACAAAAGCTCACCTGATTGTGGAGGAAAAAAGAAGTTTATTAACAAACGGAAGCGTGACCTGGACAAAATGGCCTGCCCGCCAAACAACGAGAAACAGTGATATTTATAGCCTAAACCTAACACGCGGGTCCCTCCCCTGTTCCCCCTTGATTGGGTACTTCAAGGGTTACAGCCTATCCGAGCTCTAACTAACTTCTGCGACCGGCTCTGATTCCCCGATCCCGGGCTCCCCACCTGCCGGCCCGGCGGGCTCAGCGCAGCTTTCACACCTGGCGCAGTTTTCAAATTTGGCACCGCTTTCACCCCTGGCCCCGCCCCCAGCACTCACCATTGGCTCTCCCTGCTCTATCCCCGCCCCCAGCACTCACCATTGGCTCTCCCTGCTCTGGCCCCACCCCCAGCACTCACCATTGGCTCTCCCCGCTCTAGCCCCGCCCCCAGCACTCACCATTGGCTCTCCCCGCTCTAGCCCCGCCCCCAGCACTCAGCATTGGCTTTCCCTCGTCTTGGCACCACTTCTCAAATTCTTGGCGCGCCAAAGCTGCTGGAGCCCCTACCCTCCCTCCTCAAACAGCAGAGCTGGCTCCGGCTTCCCTTTGTGAAAATTAAACTTGACCCTTTCCCACAAAAACTTCCAAATCTTACTCAAAGAGTCAAAAGGAAATAGATAACCTTCTACTAGAGAAATGATTTATAGTTAACAAATCCTACCACTAAGAAAATTCCAGGCACAGATGGCTTCACTGGTGAATTCTACCAAATATTTAAGGAAGAAATACCAATTCTATGGTAACTCATCCAGAAAATCTAAGTGGAAGGAATACTTTCCAACTTGTTCTATGAGCATTAACCTGTTAACAAAACCAAAGACATCACAAGGAAAGAAAACTATAGACCAATATCCTTCATGAACATAGATTCAACAATTCTTACCAAAAAGTCTTCACTTGGAAAGTGTTAGCAAATTGCATACAACAATATATCAAAAAGATAACACCTCATGAGCAAGCGAAGCTGACCCCAGGAGTGCAAGATGCAACACTCAAAAACTGTCACTGATTCTCCAGAAAATAAACTAAAAAAGAAAAACCATATGCACACCTCAGGAGATTAAAAAAAAAGTGCTTGACAAAATCTAACATCAATTCCTGATTTAAAAACAGAAAAAGAAATAACCTTCCCAGTGAATTCCCCCAAGTGTATAAAGGTCAGGTATGCAGCGTGGAGTGCGGAGTTTGATCTGAAATTTCAAAAAAACTCTAAAATAGGAAGATAAAAGTTGCAGATAACTTTGTTTATCTCAGGAATTTCCAAGGGTGTGTGTGTGGCACTTATACAAATAAGACTTTCATAGATCCCATCAAAAACCTGTCAACTCCCCTCTTCTCAAAACCCTTGCCTTGCTGTGTGCAGCGATCCTAAACTATTACCTCAGGATACAAACCCAGTCCTAACCAAGCTTCCTCAGTGAAAGGCCCCCTTCAACCAGACCCCCAAGTTCATAAATATTGTGATTTTGCTGTCCCCAGCTGAGACACCACGAAGACTCAGCAGGTTTCTCCGGAGGCATTCAACAGTACCAACCAGCGCCAGAGAGAAAACGTCACCTGCTAACACTAAATGACACAAAATGATGCTCTAACGTAGGACCTGGTGTTTAGTCGTGTTCAGAAAATAACCAAGAAAGTAAAGACACTGACTCTGCTCCAGGTGCTGGAAACGAGTCCACGCCCAGGCAGGTCCAGCGTCCTGGAGGACGTCAGCAGCAGACACACCAGGGCACTTGGATTCTGACTGCTGGTCCAGGAGTGGGATGGCCCTGAGCCTGCTTCCCAGCCACCCTGCTCAGATGTAGCGGTTTTCCTGGGTCCCACACAATGTCCCCATGGGAGGTCACCTTCCCTCAAGAGTTTTTGTCATCACTGTCTGAATCCTGCTAGCAGTTCAGGGAACACCAGGTCATGAGCAGTTCCACCCACGTTTCTGATGGACATGGCAACTCTTGCTATTTCGAAGCTCATACTTGGAAACCCCGAGGAGCACCCCAGGGTCAAGGAACTCAGGCGAATGCTGTCTACGGAAGAGAAGACACCACTGTGAGAGTGTGAGAGCCCTCCTGTTCCCACACCCTAGGACTGGAGCGCTATTTCCATGGAAAACTTTGGACGAAAGTCCGCACGGCCACTCAGCACAGAGGCAGCCACTCGCAGAACTTCAGTCTGGGCATCCCCGTTTGTCCTGGTGGAAAAGGGGACCCTGGTGGCACAGCCAGCTCCACACAGGGGCCCCAGGAACACTGGCAGAATCTAAATCCTTTCGTCAGCATTCTTTTGGGGAAGTCCTTTAAGCCTTTATCAAAAGGTGTGAGTCCTGCAGGATGCACACAGCTGGGACCAGGCAGGAGCCCGAGGCCACATGTGTGGAAATTCCAACTGTCGTGGTGTCACTCCGCGGGGAAGCCAGCCCAGAATGCCAGACGGCTCTGTCACCTCAGATCCCAGTGGTCACAGGACTGTCTTTGGGGAGTACTCACAGGCCCCTCCCTGCCCACCCCGAGTTCCGGGGCAGCCCCCCTAGGCTGTAGGGTGGAGCTTTACTGGGAAGGGGCCCATGAAGACTGACCTGTCCGACCTGCTTCCCCAGGCTGGCGAAGCGGAAGCGCGGCCAGAGAACCAGGTCTGCCTGAGCGTGCCTGTCAAGGGTGTGGTCCAAGCCACAGGCTCAGCCTCGTGGCACAGCCACTGCCCAGAATAGCACCACGCCAGAGGAGCTGCTGCTGTGCCCCATGGCACGGAAAGCAGCCTGGCCGCCAGGCCAGCTTCCCTTCGGTCATGACGACGTCCCGCTGGGGCACACCCAGCGTCCTCTTGACTGCTGCCCTGTGGGGGGTGGGGTGGCAGGGGACAACCAAGGGGCCACGTGAAACTTGAGAGGGCGGCCTTTGTCAGCAATGTGCATCCCCCAGGGCCGCCGGTGCCCTTGACTCACAGCAGCAGGCCCGGGTGACGGAACACCAGTGGGCCTTGATGGACAGCCCTGGTGTGGGCTGGGCCCTCTGTCCTGTAAGAAAGGCCAGTTGGGAAGCAGGCCAGACCTCACAGGTGGCAGAGCTGGACACAAGACCAGGCGGTCTGGCCACAGGGCTTCCCATCAAAATTCACATTCGTACATCTTAACCTCTTTTAAAGGCCTTTTCCCTGCCCAGCTCCCTACCGGCGTGCTGGGGCTTGGATCCAGCTGAAGACTGGGTCTGACTGGCCCTTGAGCCTTGGGCAGGAGATTTCGAATTTTTGCCTTAAAATGGATTAGTTTGTTTATTGTTCATTCAAATAATAAAATCCATATTGTAATTTTTATACTAGTTTTGTGTCATAATTTTACTGCATAAGAAATGAGAGATTGCATAAACCAGTCAACAGCATATATAGAAGAACAAAACAAACATGATTATCACTGTCCAAATAAAACAAGAAATATAACAGGTATTGTATTTTTTTTTTAAGATCAAATAAATAAATTTATCCCCCGCCACTTGTGCTCACTGTCTGCTGTGCCCATTCGCTGCGCGATCTTCTGTGTCTGCTTGTTTTCTCATCCTCTGTTTAAAAGGCACTGGGAACTCCAACGTGGGAGAGAGGCACTCAGTCGCCTGAGCCACCTCAGCTCCCTGGTTTGTTGTGTCTCTCACTGTCTCTCTTCTGTGTCTCTTTTTGTTGCGTCATCTTGTTGCACCGACTCTCCACGCCCCATGGTGAGCCAGCTCTCTGCCCCATGCAGGCCAGCTTGCTTTTCACCAGGAGGCCCCTTCATACGGTATACGGGAGTCTAACGGCTTGAGCCACATCCACTTGCCCGGTATTGTATTTTAAATGGTGTTTGTCATCTGAGATACTTCCATTAGGTGTAAATACGTCCATTAAATATGTAAAGCAAGTCACACCTCGTCTGACTATCTCTAACAATAAAAGTAAAAGGCAGCTAAGCATCCAGAATTACCTCAACCACAAACTGGAGGTGCTATTCTCAGCCTAAAATGAATTTTTTTTAATGGATAAATGTCGTCGTCTTGGCAAACCGATTTGGTGTTTACTTTCGTGAGTCACCGCTGAGGGGAAGATGATCCGAAAGCCCACTTTACTCGCGGCTCGTCTCATCAGAGCGCCAATTGGCGGCAAAAGGTGACAGCGAGAACACCCCCCACCTCGCGGGCTGGCGAGACGTCTGCCAGAGCCGCCGACCCGCCGACCCGCCGGGCGTCCTCCAGTCTCCTAGCAACGTAGAAATGGACGATGTGCAAGGGTTTCTGGGGAATGTAGTCCCTTCCCTCCCCTCCGGGCGCGAGACTCCGCTCCAGCGGCCCTCGACTACGTTTCCCAGAAGGCCTCGCGCGCGCCCCCTGGTCTGGGCGTCCAGCGCCGGCGCCTCCTGGCGGGAGCGGGCTGGCGCGCGGCGCGCCGGGTCTTGTAGTTTTCACTTGGGAGCCGCCTCCCTGGCACCGCAGGAGGGGACGACGAGAGAGACTACAAGTCCCAGGGGGCGCGGCGCGACCGCCCGAAGGGCGGGGGGTACGAAAGAGGAGCCCGAAGGGCGCTGGGGTGAGTGAGGGGCTGGAGGCTGGCGTGAGGGCGGTGGGGCGGGGAGGGCCAGGTCGGGCCTGGGGGCCGCGAGTGAGTGGCCCCCGCTCGGCCTCGGACGCGGCGCTGCTGAGCGGGGCTGGCCGGACAAAGATCGGCCCCCGAAGAGCCCTTGGGGGACCCTCGCAGTACTGTTGCGGCGCGCGCTGGAGACCCTCGCGGTGGCCTCGCGCTCTAGGGCGCGTGCGAGGCCGAGAGCCCGCGCAGGGGAACGGCCGCTCCGGGGCGTCTTTCCCAGTGGTTTCGAAACTGGGGGAGCCCTCCCAAGGACGCAGGCTTGGGGGCGGGCCGCGCGCCCTGGCAGGTGGGCGCAGGAGAGCCCGGAGGGTTTGCCTCCAGCCAGGATCGCCAATGGCCACGCTGTTGTAGGACCTCGCAGGAGTGCTTGCTTTCCTGGCACCCCAGCCCCGACCTCTGCAGTAATTCTTCTTAAAAGCAGAGCGAGCAGTCACCTGCGCCCCCGGCCCACGGGCGGCCTCCGCGGACCGCGAAGGCGCGCCACGCCCCTCCTGCCTTGTTGCTCTCCAGGTTAGCTCTGGTTTATCTTGTGATTCCTTAGAAAGGCGACCCTTACCACCAAGTACTGAGAATTCCGCATCCCCGAGTGGTGAGCGGGACCCCGCGTGGCTTTCCAGTCGGAACCCCATTCTTGCCCCCCGGATGCCAAGTCCGCAGAGTAGCGGGGCAGTGAGAACACGCGTTTATTTTTTTAATTAAAAATTTTTAGAGCAGTTGTAGATTATGGAAAAATAATACAGAAAGTACAGGTTCCATATTTTCCAGCCCCAGATACACACGCACACACAGTTTTTCCTATTATTAACATTTTCCATTAGTGTGGTACATAGAATTGGGTGGCCAATATTATATTATCAACTAAAGTCCATAGTTTACTTTAGGGTTTGTACTTTGCGTTATACAGCTCTCTTTTTTTTTTTTTTTAATCACAGTAGCATGTACAACAAAATTCCCTGTTTTAATCACTTTCAACTGTACAGTTCAGAGGTGTTACATTCACAGTGTTGTTCTACCATCACCACCATCCATTATGAAGTCTTTTCCATCAGCCCATACACAAACTCTATACCCCTTAAACATTAACTCCCTCTTCCCCACCCTCACCCCTTCCCTTAGTAACCTATGTTCTAGTTTCTGACTGAATTTGCATATTCTAGGTATATGCAATGTTTGTCCATTTGTGTTTGGCTTATTTCACTCTACATCCATCACGCCTCCCCCACGTTGTTGCGTGTTCCAGCACGTCACTCCTTTTCATGGCTGAGTGGTACCCATCACGTGTGTGTGCCACACTGACTCTTCGCTCATCTCCTGGCACTCGAGATGCCTCCACCCTTTGGCTGCTGAGTCAGGCTGCATGACGGTTGGAGTGCAAGGCATTTATTCTTGGGTGTGCCTCACACATCAGCAGATGGATGGTTTCATTTACATCCAGGCTCATAGTTGCCAGCGTTTAGCTCTCAGACCATGCATGTCTGGCTGATTGCTCATTCCTAGGCTCCCGGCACACCTCTCTTGCTTGGAAAGCCCTTCCGGTGCTGCTGCTAGGATGGATCGGAGACTGGCAAACCCTCCTTTCTTTTTGTTCAGTGAGTTTTAAATCTATTAATACTTTCAACATTAATGAGAGAAACAGATCAGCACTTGGCTGTAAGACCCAGAGGCTGGCAGACAGCCCCCGCCCACCCTTTCCAGCCCCAGCAGCCCAGGGGCTGGGGGCGGTGAGAGAGTGTGGAGAGCCTCCTGGTGTGCCTTTGTGGACTGAGCAGAAATACTTCCACGCGCTAGTTACCTTGATATGTTAACCTATGTAAAATCACAATGAATTGAAGGCATTATTTCTACATTGAAACCACTTCCACGGAAGAGTAGGAGTTGTGAGAGAGGATATAATACGATTTAAAGTATAAATTCTCGTCAGGTTTTTATTGCCTTGTAGAATTTTTTTACCAATTCATTTAGCTTTTTGGCTTCAGTAGGATTTTCAAAATAGAAAATGGGTTGCACTTACTTAATTATTGAGGTATAATTTATGTAGAGATTTTAAGTGCAAGTTCAGTCAGTTTCCACAAGTGCACACACCTGTGTAACCTACATGCCTATCCTGATACAGATAATTTGTCATCCCAGAAGCTCCCCAACAAGCCGCTCCAGCCCACGGACGCCACCAGAAGCAAGCGCTCCTCTGCTTCCTGCAGCCATGCGTTAGCACTGCCTAATTTTGTGGAAATGAAGCCAGCGCACAGTTTGTCTGGCACCTTTAGTGCTGTGGGCTGTCCTGAGGTCCCTTCGGTGGCGTGTCACCGGCTCGTGAGGCCACACCATGAGGGTTCTTAACAAGGGGCTCACGAGCTTGAATCGAAATTCACAAAAGCGTTATTCTTGTGGGGATGTGTTGGTGCAGGTGTGGTATTTATTCAATAATACACAGTGTATATGGACTTAGCGAGGGGTCTGTGGACAGAAAAGGTGAAGCTCCCCAGGGCGGTCCATGTGGATAAAGACGCCTCTGCCGTCCTTGGGCACGCTTTCCGTGGGCACGTTTTCATTTCTTTTGGAACTCCTTGGGAGTGAAACTAAATATATTTATGGAAAGCTAAAGCTGAGTTCATCGAGTTACCTTCCCTCCTGGCTTTCCTGTAACCTCCTCCTCCAGCAGTGAGGAACCCAGCTCCTGCGGTGTGCCTTCCGTTGACTTATTTGTTCAACCCCAGAATACACATAAAGAATTCTGGAGTTGTTCACCCGTGCCCCATAAGAATCAAACATACCAACCAGACTACAGTGTTTTGCACATTTTCTCTTATCTTACAGTTTCTAGTCAAAACACCATTTCTCAAAGGGTTGTTGAAGTCAGATCCTTTCTCCCCTTTGGTGTGTCATTTTTTTTTCCTAAGGAGGTACCGGGGGTTGAACTCAGGGCCTCCTACATGGGAAGCAGCCGCTTAACCGCTGAGCTACATCCCCTCCCCTGTCATTTACTTTTAATACAGTTAGGTTCATTTGTCACGGTTTGCATTCCATGATGACTTCTTGTCCCTCAAGGCTTTAGGGCAAGGGTTCTTCACCAGGGGTCCACAGACACCTGTCTGTGGAAAGATTTCAGGGGGTCCATAAGCTTGAATTGAAAAAAATCAACTTATTAATATTATCTTTTATTTTCTCTGACCTCTAACTGAAATCTAGCATTTCCTTCACTTATGAATGTATGCGGTAAGTAAATTATAGTAGTATTCATTTCACTTGACTGGCAAAGGGATCTATGGAACAAAAATGGTTAAGAACCCCTGCCTCAGGGTTTATTTCTGTCCATTTATCACCATGGGATAGTCAAGGTTTAGTGGCAATGTATGTATTCCAGGGAAGGAGAGCACATTTTTGGTTTGTGCTGGGTTTTTTTTGTTTGTTTGTTTTTGAGTTAACTATTTTTATTTTTTAATTATCTTTTTTCTTAAAGATACATAGATCACACAGAATGCTACGTTAAAAAATATAAGAGGTTCCCATATATTCCACTCCCCACCCCGTTTGTGTTTTTTATATCCTATCTTCGCCTAACGAAAGTTATGAGGATATCTTTTAGAAGCTTTTTAGATTTAGCTTTTGCTTTTAGATTTTTGATCCATTCCCTTCGTTTTTCGTATGATGTGAGGTAGGAGTCCAGGCTCATTTTCTGTTCCATATGAGTGTGCAGATGCTCCAACACTATTTGTTGAAAACGTGCTTTTCCCACAGAACCGCTTTGGCATCTTGTAGACAATCGTTTGACTGTGTATGTGTCTCTGGATTCTCTGTTCTGTTCCATTGATCTCCTTGCTGATCCTTTCTTCAGTGCACACCGACCTGCAGCTTTATAGTAAGTCCTGAAAATGGTGTAGATCCTCCATCTTTTTATTCTTTTTAAAGATAACTTTGACTAGTTAGGTTCTTTACATTTTCATATAAATTTTAGAATCAGCTGTCAGTTCCTCCCCCCCAAAAAAAACCTGCTGGAATTTTGATTGGGATTGTATTGAATCTGTACGTCAGTTTAGGGAGAATTTGTTGAGTCCTCCAATCCACTAACATGTGAATCTTCCCGCTATTTGGGTTTTAATTTCTCAGCAGTGTTTTACAGTGTTGAGGATGCAGGTCTTGCACATCTTTGAGCAAATTTATCCCAAACTATTTGTGTTAGTTTCCTGGCAGCTAAAACAAGTGCCATGCAATGTGTTGTGTTGAGCAAATGGAATTTATTGGACTGTTCTGAAGCTAGAAGTCCAAAAGCAAGGTGTTGGCAAGGCGATGTTTTTCCCGCAACACTGTGGCACTCTGGGCCTGGCTGTCGGTCACCCTTGTTCTTCGGCTTCTCTGTCACATGGCCGTGCACAGGGCCGCCTCTCCCTCCTCGTCCAGGTTCTGTTTCTTTCTCTGTGGCCCTCCCCATAAGGCCAGAGTAACAGGATTGAGACCCGTCCTGATTAGCTGGGCCACGCCTAACTGAAATGTTGAACCCTTGACCCTTAAAATCAAGAATAAGGGAAGGATGCCACTCTCACCTTTTCTACCAATGCTATACTGAATGCCCTAGCCAGTGCAATAAGGTAAAAAAAAAAAAGAAAGAAAGAAAGAAAAGCCATAAAGATTGGTAAGAAAGAAGTAAAACTATATTATTTGCAGGTATACTCCTTAGGATTTACATAAATCCTAAGTTGTCTATAAAACAGCTATCAGAACTATTAAGTGAATGTAGCAAGGTCTTAGAAAACAAGGTTAGTGTGCAAATATTAATTGTATTTTTCTATACTACCAGCGAGAAATTAACTCTATTTACAATAACACCCAAAAGTAAAATATTTCATAATAAATTTAAGAAAAGATATGCAAGACTTCTTCACTGAGAACTAAACAAGGGAAGTGGACTTGGCCCAATGGATAGGGCGTCCGCCTACCACATGGGAGGTCTGCGGTTCAAACCCTGGGCCTCCTTCACCCGTGTGCAGCTGGCCCATGCGCAGCGCTGATGTGCACAAGCAGTGCTGTGCCACATAGGGGTGTCCCCTGCGTAGGGGAGCCCCACGCGCAAGGAGTGTACCCCGTAAGGAGAGCCGCCCAGCGCAAAAGAAAGTGCAGCCTGCCCAGGAATGGCGCCGCACACACGGAGAGCTGACACAGCAAGATGATGCAACAAAAAGAAACAGATTCCTGGTGCCGCTGATAAGGATAGACGCAGTCACAGAAGAACACACAGCAAGTGGACACAGAGAGTAGACAACGGGGGAGTTTGGGGGAAGGGGAGAGAAATATAAAAAAATAATAAATCTTTAAAAAAGAAAAGAAAACTAAACAACACTGCTGAAAGAAAGCACAGACTTGAGTGAAGGGGACTCAGCATGCTCACAGGTTGGAAGACTCAACACGGTTCAAGTGTCCGTTCTTCCAACTGATCTATAGAATCAACACGATCCCAGTCAAAATCCCAGCAGGCTTATTTGTAGAAATTGACAAAGTGATTCTAAAATATGGGAATGCATGTATCTTATAACTGCCAAAGCAGTTAAACAAAGAAAGCTGGGCTCATACCACCTGATTTCGAGAGTTCCTGTAAAGCTGCAGTCATCAGGGCAGGGTGGTGGTGAAGGGAAGCTTTTTTAGGTCATTGGAACAGAAGAGAAAGTCCAGAAACAGAACCACACATGTACAGTCAGTTGATTTTCAACAAAGATACCAAGGGAATTCCACATGAAAAGGAAAGTCTTTTTAACAAAAACTGTACTAGAACTGAATATACATACAGGGAAAAAAATCACCTTTGACCTTCACTGCACACCATACACAAAAGGAAAGAACTACTGCAATTCAAGAAGAAGACAAATAACCCAATTGAAAAATGGGCAAAAAGAAAAGAAAAAAAAATAGGCAAAAGATTTGAATAGGTGCTTCACAGAAGATTTGTAAATGGCCACCGTAGACATGAAAAGATGTTTGCGGTCGTCGGGTATCGGGGACGTGTGTGAAACAGTGAGGCGGCACCCCACCCTCGTAGAGCAAGACCACATGGAGTGGCACATGCTCTGCTGGTGGGAGCCGTGCAGCCACTTTGGAAAATTTGACATTTTCTTAAACCATTAAACGTTGATCTTCTGTATGATCCAGCCTTTCCATTCTTAGGAAATAAAAGCAAATGTACACAAAGGTTCTTAGCAGGTTTGTTTGTAATAGCCAAAAAAATGGAAGCAACCCAAGAGCCCACGAGTAGCTGAACGGGTAAAGGAGATGAACACCTGTGCAGTGGAGCACTGCGTAGCATGAAAAGGCGTGCGCGTGACGACCGCATGGGCAAGGTGAAGGCTGCTGCTAGATGGAGGCAGCCAGACACAAACGCGCTCTGCGGGGTGGTTCGTTTATATAAAGTTCTAGAGAGTGCAAACGAGTTGACACGAGAAGGATCGGCCCAGGCTGCAGAGGAGCACAAGGCCCGTCTGCCCGGTCGGAACTCTCTGAACGGGGGGCTTTATTTGGGTGGATGCAGTTTGTTGTAAATTATGCCTCCATAAAGTGGAGTAATTAGAACCAGAAGATGAGAGTTGGTTACAGTTTTGGACTTTTGCTTCCTGAATCGAACTGTGTTCTGTGATTTCTGCTTGTTCTCTGTGTCCATTTCCCCATTATAAGTTCCTTATGCCCTAAAGTTATCCTTTGCTAGGGTTTTGGCTGCTGAAGAGGGTAGCTGCTTTAATCAACCCAGGCTGTTGTCTTCCCATGCATTCTCGAGGTGAAAGCAGGGTGTTTTAGTTCCCTTGGCTGCTCAAGCAAATACCATGAAATGCTTCAAGTTAAACAGTGGGAATTTATTCACTTACTGTTTGCGGCTGGGAAAAAGCCCAAGTCAAGGCATCGAGGGGTGCTTTCTCCCCAAAGCCTGGCGCCCTGGGCTGGCTCCCGCGGGCCCTGGGCTGGGTCCTGCACCAGCAGGCCTCTCCCGCTCCGCCCTTCTCTTCTGGGCTCTTTGGGATTTCAGCTTCTTCCTGCCGTGACTTTCTCTGTGTGTCTGAATTTCCTTCTCTTACAAAGGGCTCCAGTAATAGGGTTAAGAGCCGCCCTGAAGTAATTTCTTAAATTTTATACATTTAGTAATTGAAAATATAAACAATAGTTAAAAAATAAAAAGAAAATACAGTTGAATAAAAACACATTTCTCAATTAAATGTACTGGATACGTATAAAAAAATTTTAATTGTACAATATGTTACATAATATGTTTGGTTCATAGTAACACAGTCATACAGTATTTGTCCTTTTGTGCTGACTTGCTTCACTCAACATAATGTCCTCCAGGTTCATCCACGTTGCTATATGCTTCACGACTTCGTTTCTTCTTTCAGCTCCATAATATTCCGTCATGTGATACACCACAGTATGTTTATCCATTCTTCGGTTGATGGACACTGGGTTGTTTCCCACTTTTGGCAGTCATGAATAACACCACTGTGAACATGGGTGTGCAGATGTCTGTTGGTGTCACTGCTCTCAGTTCTTCTGGGTATTTACCCAGTAGAGGTATTGCAGGGTCACGGGGCAAATCTATATTCAGCTTCTCTAGGAACTGCCAAACAGTCCTCCACAGTGGCTGTCCCATTCTACATTCCCACTAAGAGTGAGTAAGTGTTCCTATCTCTCCACATCCTCTCCAACACTTGTAGTTCTGTCTTTTTAATAGGGGCCATTTCAATAGTTGTGAAATGATATCTCATTGTTGTTTTGATTTGCATTTCCCTAGTCATTAGTGATGTTGAGCATTTTTTCATGTATTTTTTTTTTGCCATTTGTTTTTCTTCTTTGGACAAATGTCTATTTAAGTCTTTTGCCCTGTTTTAATTGGGTCATTTGTCTTTTTATTGTTGAGTTGTAACATCTCTTTATATATCATGGATATTAAACCCTTACCAGACATGTGATTTCCAAACATTTTCTTCCATTGAGATGGCTGCCTTTTCACCCTTTTGGCAAAGTCCAGTGAGGTGCAAAAATATTTAATTTTGAGGAGGTCCCATTTATCTATTTTTTCTTTTGTTGTGCATGCTTTGGGTGTAAGGTCCAAGAAACCACCACCTACTACAAGGTCTTGAAGATGTTTCCCTACATTTTTTTCTAGTAGCTTTATGGTTCTGGCTTTTACATTTAGGTCTTTGATCCATTTTGAGTTGATTCTTGTACAGGGGGTGAGATAGGGGCCTTCTTTCATTATTTTTGGTTATAGATATCCTGTTCTTGCAGCACCATTTGTTGAAGAGACAGTTTTGTCCTCTTACATGGACTTGGTAGGTTTGTCAAAAACCAGTTCACAGGAAGTGGGCAGTGGGTGTGGCTCAAGCAGTTGGGTGCCTGCCTACTACATGGGAGGTCCTGGGTTCAGTTCCTGGTGCCTCCTAAAGAAGACGAGCTAGACTGCAGGCTGATGCAATGGGCTGGCATGGCGAGCTAATGCAACAAGATGATGCAACAAGATGACACAGCAATATGACACGAGGAAGAGGCAGAATGAGGAAATACGATGAGAGACACAACAAGCGGGAGCGGAGGTGCTCAAGCCATTGGCCGCCTCCCTCCCACATGGGAGGTCCCAGGTTCAGTTCCTGGTGCTCCCTAAAAAGAAAGAAGATGAACATACAGTGAACAGACACAGAGAGCCGACAGCAAGCCAGACAACAAGGGGGGGGAGAAATAAAAGAAATAAATCTTTAGTAAGAAAAACAACAGCGGTTGGCTATATAGGCAAGGGTTTATTTCTGGGTTCTCATTTCTATTCCACTGATCGATGTGCGTCTTTAGGCCAGTTCCATGCTGTTTGAGCACTGTAGCTTTGTAATATATTTCATGATCAGGCAGTGAAATTTCTCCCATGTTGCTCTTCTTTTTTAGAATAGTTTTGGTTATTTGGGTGCATTTTCCCTTCCAAATGAATTTGTAATTCCCTTTTCTAATTCTGTAAAGTAGGCTGTTGGCGAATTGACACAGAGAGCACATAACTGGGTGGGGGGGAAGGGGAGAGAAATAAAAATAAATCTTAAAAAACAATAAAATAGGCTGTTGGAATTTTGATTAGTATTGCATTGAATCTATAAATCAATTTGGGTAAGATTGACATTTTCATGATATTTAGTCTTCCAATCCATGAACACGGAATGTTTTTCCATTTGTTTAGGTCTTCATTGATTACTTTTATCTTTGTTTTGTAGTTTTCTGCATATAGGTCCTGTACTTCTTTGGTTAAATTAATTCCTACGTATTCGAGTCTTTTTGTTGCTATTCTAAATAGAATTTTCCCTGATTTCCTCCTCAGATTGTTCAGCACTAGTGTACAAAATATTACTGATTTTTGCATGTTGATCTTATATCATGCCACTTGGCTGAACTCATTTTTTTTTTTAAGATTTATTTATTTCTTTCTCTCCCCTTCCCCTCCCCCCCCCCATTGTCTGTTCTCTGTGTCCATTTGCTGCGTCCTCTTTGTCCGCTTCTGTTGTTGTCAGCGGCACAGGAGTCCGTGTCTCTTTGCTGCGCCATCTTGTCTCAGCTCTCCATGTGTGTGGCTCCATTCCTGGGCAGGCTGCACTTTCTTTCGCGCTGGGCGGCTTTCCTTATGGGGCGCACTCCCTGCGCGTGGGGCTCCCCTACACAGGGGACACCCCTGCGTGGTAGGGCACACCCTGTGCGCATCAGCACTGCGCATGGGCCAGCTCCACATGGGTCAAGGAGGCCCACGGTTTGAACCGCGGACCCCCCATGTGGCAGACGGACGCCCTAACCACTGGGCCATGTCTGCCACCCTGAACTCTTTTATTAACTCAAGTAGCTTTGTTGTGGATACTTCAGAATTTTCTAAATACAGGATCATATCATCCACAAATAGTGTTTTACTTCCTTTTTTCCTATTTTGATGCCTTTAAAATTTTTGATTGTCTAATTGCCCTAGCTAGAAGGTCGAGTACAATATTCAGTAACAGTGGTGACAGTGGGCATCCTTATCTCGTTCCTGATCTTAGAGGGAAAGCTTCAATGTGTTCCCATTGAGTACAATGTTGGCTGTGGGGTTTTCATGTATGCCTTTTATCATATTGAGGAATTTTCCTTCTATTCCTATCAAAGTGTTTTTATCAAAAAAGGATGCTGGATTTTGTCCAATGCTTTTTCTGCGTTGATTGAGATGATCATGTGGTTTTTCCCTTCAATTTGTTAATGTGATTTATTACGCTGATTGATTTTCTTATGATGAAACAGCCTTGGATACCAGGAATAAATCCCACTTGTTCATATGTATAAGTCTTTTGATATGCTGTTGGAGTCTCTTTGAAAGTATTTTGTTGAGAATTTTTGCATCTATATTCATTAGAGAAATTGGTCTCTAATTTTCTTTTCTTGTAGTATCTTTTTTTTTTAAAGATTTATTTATTTCTCTCCCCTTCCCCTCCACTCCAGTTGTTTGTTCTCTGTGTCTATTCTGTGCGTGTTCTTTGTCTGCTTCTGTTGTTTTTAGTGGCATGGAAATCTGTGTTTCTTTTTGTTGCGTCATCTTGTTGTGTTAGCTCTCTGTGTGTGCGGCACCATTCCTGGGAAGGCTGCACTTTCTTTCGCACTGGGCGGCTCTCCTTACAGGGTGCACTCCTTGCGCGTGGGGCTCCCCCATGCAGGGAACACCCCTGCGTGGCAGGGCACTTCTTGCGCACATCAGCACTGCACGTGCGCCAGCTGCACATGGGTCAAGGAGGCCCGGGGTTTGAACCGCAGACCTCCCATGTGGTAGACGGATGCCCTAACCACTGGGCCAAGTCCGCTTCCCTCTTGTAGTATCTTTATCTGTCTTTGGTACTAGGGTGATGTGGACTTCATAAAATGTGTTGGGTAATTTTCCCTCCTCTTCAATTTTTTGGAAGAGTTTAAATAGGATTGGTGTTAATTATTTTCAAAGTGCTTAGTAGAATTCACCTGTGAAGCCATCCGGTCCTGGACTTTTTTTTGTTGGGAGATTTTTTTGTGATGGATTCAATCTCTCTAAATGTGATTGGTTTGTTAAGTTCTTATATTTCTGTAGTGTCAGTGTAAGTTGTTTGTGCATTTCTAGAAATTTGTCCATTTCATCTAGATTGTCTAGTTTGTTGGCATACAGTTTCTCATAATATCCTCTTAGGATTTTTTTTGTTGCTGTTGCTGTTTATAGGGTATATATTTTATCAGTTTGTACTAGTACATTCTCATATTACAAAGGCAATTTAGTGGAAGAAACTTCCCTTTGATATTTGAATCATCTAAAATAACACCAACAGAACTATACATTTTAAAAAATTCTCAATTGGATGACAAAACAAAAACTAAAAGGACAAACAAAAAACCTTTCCTTTCTTTCAGGTGGATAATGAAGTGGACCTAATTCAGTTATCTTTTTAAAAACCTTCAAAGACAAAAGGAGCTTAAAATCTAATTAAAATGAATTAAAAATTTTTTTACTTAGCTACTTGTCTCCAGCACCATTTTCTGTTTTCTAATTTTTTTGTTAGAAAGAAAGCTGTACCTGTAAGAGAACAAAAGCTCACCTGATTATGGAGGAGAAAATAATTTTATTAACAGCCTTGCAAGAATGGGCGTTCAACCTGGATAACACGGCCGACGTGCCAAACAGCAAGAAACAACAACATTTATGCCCTAACCCTAACACGGGTCCCTCCCCCCTTCCCCACTTCAGGGGTACAGCCTACCCAAGGGGTCTAATTACCTTCCGTGGGTTCCTGCTTTTAGTTCCCACTCCCATTCCCTACATTCTGGCGGTTGGTATTTGGCACCGCTTTGAAATTTGCCACCACTTTTTGAACTTGGCTCCATCCTTAACGTTGGCGCCACTTTCAAATTTGGTGCGAGAGCCTTTAGTGCCCTTTTCCCTCTTTACTCTAATGGCAGAGCCGGCTTTGGCTTTGCCTTCATGTGAAAGCTATACTTAACCCTTTCCTTATAAATCCCTCCTTTCTTTTAGACTCTCTTTAGTTTTCACAGTTTAGTCTCTCAAATCTGCTGAGCGCCTCCTCACATTCTTCATCGTAGAGATCTTCCTCTTTAGGGGGTACGAGTGGTTTAGCTTGTGCTGTGTGGGCATCTGTCTGGTTAGGGCCCTTTCAGTGGTTTCTGAGCTGACCCTCGGGCACAGGGGATGATGCAACATCCAGCTGCTGTGGGTCCCCCAGCCACGATGATAAGGGAGGTCAGGACAGACAGGGGCACTCCTTTCCATTTTCCAAACCTGCTCTCTAACCACCCCGTGAGTGGGTTGTCAATGCCAGAATTTTCTGCCAGTTCTTCAGATAAGGCTGTTAAGCCTTGAAATCCTGGATGATAGTCCCATCTGGGGCCATTTTATTGGGGATGGACATACAGTAACTACCTCCAGTCATAACACAGATGCCTCCTTTTTCTTCTAGCATCACATCTAGGGCTATCCTGTTTTCCCATGCCATTTGGCTAGGAGCATCCAACTGTTCTGCTATTCTCTTAACTGCATCCCTGGTGTAATTGATAAATCTTTGTTGATCATAATGTATATAATTAGTTCAATCCACATTTTTGTTAATGATGATCCACCAGAACAAGAATGACTCAAATCCTGCAGCTACCTTATTTCTAGCTTTAAATTCATCTGGGATTCCCCAGAGAACCCCTATAATATCTAGATAAATTCAGTTATCGAAAGAACCAGGTAAACTTCTTTTTGTTCTCTTTCCCTGGTTTTGTGTTTCTTCCCCTTTTTCAAAGGCCAGGGTAAATGGGATGGCCAATTGACCGAGAGCACAGGCTCCTCCCCACTTCTCGGGTAACACCGGTCAGAGGACGCCCTTTCCGCAGTGCCACCAAAGGTCTGCTCGGGGTGTGGCCAAGCTGGAGAAACTGCCAGTACTATTGTTGTGGAATTTAAGAGAAGTTCAATTAATTGAGTATAGAGAGGCCAGGACTCAGGAATGATTTTGAGAAGGAAAAAATGGTTTATTGACGGCCGGCCGGACTCGGGAGCTTTCAGTTTGAATCCCGAGCCCCGAACAAGATTTTCAAACGTCTTTTATACAGAGAGGAAAGGCCAAATGGTCCCTTTGTTTCAGTTCTCAATAGGCTTCAATTAGCATATTTCTCTTCCACATCTTAGGTAAGCTTTTAGCAAGGACTCCAGACATTCTAGATAAGCCTTGGTTTTTGCATTTCCCCTAAATACTTAAAGTTTACAGCTCTTGCATTGTTAAACATTTCCTGGGACTGGAGCCTGTTTGCCATTTTCCCTAAGGGCAGGACTGCAGCCTCTTATCTTTCCACACTCACAAGTCAAACAGCTTAGTTATTTCTGAAGAGACAAAGAGCCTTCCACCCATAGCCCACATCACTATCCTCACGTTCCATACTCATGTGCACAGGGCCATGGTCCCGAGGTCCTGGAGCCCTTTTCCCCCTCTAGAGAGACAGGCAGAGGGACTTCCTAGACCGAGGCAGGAAGCAGGGATGGCTTTGATGTTTCCCTTTTTGACAGGAGGGAAGAGAGAGGACACCATACTACAGTTTTCTCCAGGAGCAGACTTCTGGAAGAGGAGCACCATGCAAGTAAACTCCCTTTCCTGCTCTTCCATACCTAATGGAAAGGGCACGATATGAACAGCGGGCTGGCCTGTTGCACAAGCATAATAGTCTTTTGTTCAGACTCTGGGCTGTATATTTGACCCATTCTATCCAGGCATTTGGGTCCCCATATCCTGTCTCTGTTTCTATGGTCTGCTTTAAATCTTCTGCCTTGAGCATCCTGATTACTTTGCCTTCAGTTTGAATTGGGGATGGCCTCTGGCCGAGTCCCTCTGGCATCACTGAGAGCTACCTGGAGAGGGTGTTTTTGGCGTCGTGTTTGGTGGGGGAGGGAGGACCTGTACACGGAACCTCCCTAAGGGATCTTGACCAGTAGCATGCGCCCCCATCCCAGAGACTGCCAGCGGAAGATTAATGGTTGCTGTTGCCGAATTTGCCTGCCTTTCTAATGTAAGGAAAAGTTAAGTTTAGTTTTCCCATGAAGGTAAGGCCAAAGTCTGCTCTGGAGTTGGAGGAGGGAGGGAAAGGGGTTCTAGCGACTTGGTGCCAAAAATCTGAAATAGGACACCAAAGTGAGGGTGGGGTCGAAGTGAGGGCAGGACCAATGGTGAAAAGTGCCGAATTTGAAAAGCCAGGCCAGGAGTAAAAGCTGTCCTGAGCTGCCGGAATGCAGGGAAGGGGAAGGGACGGCTCAGCGGAAGCCACCTAAGTTAATTAGACGCCTGGGACAGGCTGTAACCCCTGAAGTGCCCCATCGATGGGGAGCAGGGGCGGGACCTGTGTGTAGGTTTAGGGTGTAACTGTCATAGTTTCTTCCTGTTTGGTGTGTTGCCATTTTGTCCAGGTCACGCACCTGTTCTTGTAAGTTCGTTAATAAAATGCTTTTCTCCACAACTGGGTGAGCCTTTGTTCTCTTACAGGTGCAGCTTTCCTTCTAAGAACGGTTATTACCACCAGGTTGCACTGGAGATTTTTGCAAGCTGGTGGGGTATTACCTATATAAAAGGCTATTTTGTCTTCCAGTGGTTTCCAGTGAGTATGGCCTCTGCTGTTTCCACGGTCCACCCGTTATATTCGGTAGTCCACCACACGTGGTACCCAGTGACCCAGGGGGCAGGTCGAGATGACCTCCTGTGTCTCTGGGCATAGGTATTTGTTCTGTCCACTCAGCCACCGCTGATATTACAAACTCCCACATTCTATAACTTGGCAAGCGTCAAACTGCACTGTCTGGGACTCTAGGCCGTTGGTTACATTTACTACCAGTTTAATGGGGCTTGTCACGTCCCCAGTCTGGACCGTCATCGCCAATATAATTATTCACTTTCTCAGACTGAGCTTTAAGCCCTACATCTGCTAGTCTCTCAAGGCCCTGGACAATGTGGATATAGCTAACAGCCTGCCCTCTACGTAGAGGGGCATCTTCCCACCATGTTCACTGATACGGTCTGGCCAGCCCCTCCCCCTTTCTGATACGCCCTCCCAACTACCGCCTTCTCAGAGTGATCCTTCAGGGATCCAAGGCTGGAGTCATTTCCCAGGACTCGGACGGTGGTGTTGGGTACTTAATGTCCGGGTCAGGTACTGGTCCTTTGACTCGGGTGGAGTGGGTCCAGCCTCTGTCTGCTGTCTGGATGGCAGTCTCAGTTGTGAACAAAACTTGATGGGGTCCTTCCCAGGTTGGCTGAAGTTTGGACCCCTTCCACAACCTGATTAGGACCCACCTGCTGGGTCATTGTTGATGGTCGGTGAATTTAAGAGGTGATTCCCAGCTCTTTCCTAGGGCAGTTCTAATCCTCAGTAGGGCTATGGGTAAGCACTTACTCCAGGGTAACTTTGTTTCTAAGACCAACTTAGAAAGATGCTTCTTTAAAGTCTGATTCGTTCTCCACTCTCCCTGAGGACGGCAGGTGCCAGGGTGCATGGAAGTTCCAAGTGACACCCAGACTTCGCATCATATTCTGCAGTACACGGGAGGTAAAGTGGCTGCCACTGTCTGTGTCTGTATTTCCCACTAACCCATAAGGGGAATGATTTGTTCAAGGATAATTTTAGAAGTTCCTGATGCTGTAGCTGAGGCAGAGAATATGCCTCCACCCATCCTGTCAGATGATCTACAATAACCAGAACATACTTCAGCCGACCCGTTGGGGGCATTTCAGCGTAGTCAACCTGAATGCTCTGGATGGCCTGAGGCCCGGCTCCCGTCCCCCTTGTTCTGGCTTCCTTAAGACTTTCCTATTGACCTTTTGGCAAATTATACATTGTTCACTTATTTGTTTAGCTACAGTTTAAAGGCCCCTGCATCCAAAATACTTAAGAACCAGACAACACCTGGCCTGTACCCCCCCATGACTCCCTTTGTGTACGACTGCTGATGCCTCTCTCGTCATATCTTTATTCAACATTCTCCTGCCATCTGGGAGGAGCCACCTCCCTTGACCATCCAGGGTCGCTCCTAACTGCTCCAGCTCTTTCACCTCCTCAGAGAATGTGGGGACCCTGACTCTTTGGGAATGGAGGGTGTCAGGATCATCAACTTCAAAGGGGAACTAAGAGAGGCTTCCTTAGCCCCTTCATCCGATAACCTGTTGCCCTTTGCCTCAAACGTATGACCTTTCTGGCGTCCATTTACATGCACCACTGATATTTCCCTGGGTAAGAGTAGATTGGCCAATACTCATTTTATTAATTCCCATGGACTAGCCCTTTTCCTTTGCTGTTAATCAATCCCCTCTCTTCCCAAAATTTTCCAAAGGTGGGAACTACCCCAAAGGCATATTTAAGAGTCAGTGTAGACTGTACCATCCTCTTCCTCTAATGATTTGAGGGCTTGATTTAATGCATACAGTTCTCAGGTTTGAGCTGACCAGTCATTGGGCAATTGGCCGGCTTCTTTCACCTCACAAGTTAGTCCATCCACAACTGCATAGCCATTGTGCTCCTTCTTTCTAGGACCCAGGAGGACCCATCTATGAATAATTTCCCCCTTGAGTGCAGGGGAAGGTCCCCGAGGTTAGATCAGACTTGGGTCTAATAGTCAGGTCTAAACAGTCCTGCTCAGGAGCCTCCATTGGGTCAGGTCCCTCCAGAGGAAGGAGGCAGGGTTCAGGCTGTGGTCTGCTGTCAATGCCAAGTCATTTTTCCCATTAGGATAACCTCATACTTCAGAATTCAGGAGTCAGGCAACCACCTTCCTGCTTTCTGAAACAGAGTAGTTCTACCTGAAGAGGGGTGCTAATGACTAAGGCTCCCCGAAAGTCAGCTTCCTGCTCTCTCCCACCAGGAGGGCGGCTGCTGCCACGGCTTGAACGCGTCTGGGCCATGCCCTGGAGATAGGACCCAGGATTTTGGAAAGAAAGGCTGCAGGTCTCCTTCGACCTCCCAGATTTGGGTCAGAACCCCCAAGGCTGTCCCTCTATCTACTGTAATAAACAGGTGGAAATGTATCTCAGGGGAAGGGAGGGCTAGAACAGGGGCCTGCAGCAGCGTTGAGCCCCTCTAAAGCCTCTAGCTCCCTGAGAGCTCACACCTTCATTCTTGAAGGGCTGCTGAAGGACAGTGGTCACTCTTCTGTAACTGCTTCCCCCTGGTTAGGGGCAGGAGGCCTTACCTGACAAGGTGTAAAACCCACCTGCTATTCTGTCATGGTTGGAGGAAGACGACTATGATGGCATCCTGGGTGAAACTGGCTGAAATCCCTGTATGGCTAGCAAGATGGAAGAAATAAACTTAATTAGATTTTTGAGGATACAGGGTTTCACTGAAAGGAAACTGGGCCACAAAAGTAGAAAAGGCCAAGTGCCTAAAGGCTGCATCTTCCAAAGCTGATGGGCTTTGTTTTGCAGGTTTTCATCAGAAACTGGCTTCCAGGTCCTGGTGAGGAAAGGTTACCCAGAGACTGTCTTGAAGGGGTTAAGCTGAAGTGGATCCCAGCCACCTCGTTACTGTTTCCTTCCTCGTGGGAAAATGCTTAGCCCTGGCAGGACAGCATGTGGGTTTGCCAGTCCTCCCCAGGATAGGAGTGGGACAGGTTTTGGAATAAGAGCCAGGAGGGAGACTTGGATTAAGCATGTTAAACACTTCCAGTGCCAGGTGTAACATATTAAATGAACTTAACTTTTTAGTACTTTTTGTTTTACTTCTACACCTTTATCGTGAAGACATTAATTAACAGGTATTTTATTTCAGCAATACAGATGCCCAATGGAATCAAGATTATCTTCCTTTACCATGACTTGAATATGCAGGTTGAGGTGGCCTCTGACAGGTTTTCCTAAGATGAAGCTATTTTTTGTTATTAGCATCGATTCAGATTCTGTTTAATAATGACTTACTGTAATTAGCCATTCAAATATTTCAGCTTAAACATTACTTCTGCAAACTTCTTATAACTTTCCATAACCACAGACAATTGTTGCTTCGTTTCAAGACAAATTCTGCCTTCACAAAACACATTCCCTTCCTCGATTATATCTTCTGCAATACCTTCTACAACTTTCCATACATTCAAGTTTTGTCCTACATATTTCCATTCTGATTTCATGAAAATCAGCCATCTTATTTTAGGGAAAACATACATACACACACATTCCTTTAAACAAACTTACCAAATTTTAGTCAGCACTCTCACAAACTTTGTACATCTTTCTCTATCTTCTTAGGTCTCATATCCCTCATTCTGTTCTGTGAAAAAAGAATAAACAATTCATCTCAATTTAGGCATTTCAAAGATTTCCATACTTTATTTATCAATATAAGTTCTTTTTTGATTTTTAGCCATTTAAATAGAGCTCTTAAGAATTTCCATTTGTCAATTTAACGTTGCTACCTGGAGGTATTAAAACATACACTGAACAAACAGACAAACACAAAAAGAATTATGAAAGCAAGGTTGGCACAGAACCAATCCTCATCTGCCCCATATTTTGGCCAAAATACATCAGGCAGTAAAACACTTTCTTTGGCACAAATGTAACAGCAATATTTAATCATTTTCTTTTTGTCCTTTCCCTTGGTCCGATCATTATCAGTCCAGTGTTCCAACATCCTCTGTAATGGACTATCTGGAGGAATGTCCCCAGGGGATCTTACAGACACCCCCTCCCCGGTCGACCGACTGCCTCTGTTCTCCATTCTGAGTCTTCTCTGGGCTTCTTTCAACCCCAGCCTCATCAGAGCTTCCCCCACCAGGGCAGTACTCCACAGTCACTTTCCTTACCTTGGTCTGTGCACAGAGTTGCCTGGCCAATGAAAGGCGGGTTTTCCCTGCCCCTTTCCTCTTCCACAACTGGCAGATCTAAATGTCTGGTCTCAGGTCCTTCCAGCTGTCAAGGGCAGACCCCTAATGGTGGAGTCCAAGACCACTCAATCAGTGGGGCACCTTCCCCTCGTCTGCCCCGGGAGTCCCCCTCCAAAGTTTGGATCCTGGACGAGTCCCCAAAATTACTAGGAAAAAAGCTGAACCTGTAAGAGAGCAAAAGCTCACCTGACTGTTGAGGAGAAAAGAATTTTACTAATGATCTTGCAGGAATGGGCATGACCTGGACATCACAGCCGGCGCGCCAAACAAGAAGAAACAGTGATGTTTATATCCTAAACCTCACACGCAGGTCCTCCCCCCTCCCCCACTGTTGGGCACTTCAGGGGCTGCAGCCTGTCCGAGAGGTCTGGTCTACATATGTGGGTTCCTGTTCTTAGTTCCCACTCCCGTTCCCTACATTCTGGCGACTTGGTAGTTGGCACCACTTTCAAATTTGGTGTCACTTTTGAACTCAGCGCTGCCTTCAAATTTGGTTCCACCTTTAACTTTGGCACCACTTTCAAATTTGACACTGGAGCCGTTAGAGCCCTTTTCCCTCCTTCCTTTAACTGCAGTGCCACTTCGGCTTCACCTTCCCGTGAAA
This sequence comes from Dasypus novemcinctus, assembly GCF_030445035.2. Classification (NCBI taxonomy): domain Eukaryota; kingdom Metazoa; phylum Chordata; class Mammalia; order Cingulata; family Dasypodidae; genus Dasypus; species Dasypus novemcinctus. The sequence continues at coordinate 131,833,868 of NC_080681.1, forward strand.
GCTAAACTTAACTCTTTCCTTACATTTTGATGCAGGTTCTTCCTTGTCTGCTTCTACTCTTGCTTTTTTCGCTGTTCCAGCTGCACCATTTTCATCATGTTCATCCTCACTATCAGACTTAGTTTTCTTGCCCTGAAACTGTGCTTTTCCTTTAACAGACACAGCCTGGGTAGCTTTGTTTCCCTTTCCTTTTCCTTTAAATCTGCAACCTTTTGGCTTCCATTTGTTTAGGGATTCTTGTTGATCTATGATTTTTTTTTCAATGCTTCTTTCTCCACCTCTCCTTCTAGTACTTCCCACATCAGAGCTTTGTTTCTTAATTGTAGATTATCATTATTTGCATTAAGATCCCTTTTATTTCTGTGGGGTCAATTTTAACTCCCCCCCTTCCATTTCTGATAGTATTTATTTGTATCTTCTCTCTTTTTTGTTAGCCTAGCTAAGGGTTTGTCAATTTTATTGATTTTTTTCAAAGAACCAACTTTTGGTTTTGTTGATTTTCTTTATATATTTTTTTGTTCTCAATTTCATTTATTTCTCCTCTAATCTTTGTTATTTCTTTACTTCTTCCTACTTTGGGATTGGTTTGCTGCTCATTTTTTAGTTTCTCTAGTTGTTCAATTAAATCAAGTTTAGCTCTTTTTTTTTAATCTTGGCATCTGTATTTTTTTTTTTTAAAGATTTATTTACTTATTTTCCCTCCTTCCCCTCTTCCTTGCCCTGCTGTTTTTTGCTGTCTGTGTTGTCTTCTCATTTTCCTTCCTCTGGGATTCACCGGGATTCGATCCTGAAGACCCCTGATGTGGAGAAAGGTTCCCTGTCAACTGCACCACCTCAGTTCCTGGTTCTGCTGTACTTCACCTTGACTCTCCCCTTGTCTCTCTTTTGTTGCATCATCACTTTGCTGTGTGACTCACATGCATGGGCCCTGGCTCACCATGCGGGCACTGGCTCGCTGCGCGGGCATGCTTTCTCTTCTTTTTCACCAGGAGGCCCCAGGGATCAAACCCAGGTCCTCCCTTATGGTAGGCAGAAGCTCTATCACTTGAGCCACATCCACTTCCCTCTTCTTTTTTAATATAGGCATTTAGGGCTAATAATTTCCCTCTCAAGACTGCTTTTGCTGTATCCCTTAAGTTTTGATAAGTTGTGTTCTCATTTTCATTTGTCTCAATGTATTTACTGATTCACTTGCAATTTCTTCTTTGATCCTCTCATTATTTAGCAGTGTGTTGTTTAGCCACCACACATTTGCCAATTTACTTTTTTCTTGTCTATTATTGATTTCCAGTTTCATTCCATTATGATCTGAGAAGGTGTTTGGTATAATTTCAGTCTTTTTATATTAATTGAGAGTTGAATTGTGCCCTAACATGTGGTCTATCCTAGAGAAAGATCGATGGGCACTTGAGAAGAATGTATAACCCACTGAGTTTGGATGCAGCATTCTGTATGTCGATTAGGTCTAACTCATTTTTCATATTGTTCAAGTTCTCTGTTTCCTTGTTGATCTTGTCTAGTTGTTCTATCTAATTATGTGAGTGGGGTTTTACAGTCTCCAACGATTATTGTAGAGACGTCTGTTTCTCCTTTCAGTTTTGCCAGAGTTTGTGTCACATATTTTGGGGCACCCTGGTTAGGTACATAGATATTTATGACTGTTACTTCTTCTGTGTGGGTTGTCCCTTTTATTAATATATAATGGCCTCTGTATCTCTTATAACCTCTTTTGCATTTAAAGTCTATTTGTTCCGATAATGGTATAGCTACCCCTGCTCTTTTTTGGTTATTATTTGCATGGAGTATCTTTTTCCAGTCTTTCACTTTCAGGTGTTTGTGTCCTTGGGTCTAAGGTGAGCTTCTTGTAAGCAGCACATGGAAGGATCGTGTTTTTTATCCATTGCATTAGCCTGTATCTTTGGGGAGTTTAATCCATTCACATTCAGTGATATTACTGTCAATGCATTATTTACTTCCACCATTTTATTCTTTGGATTTCATGTGTCATATCATATTTTTGTTTTTCTCTTTACTTTTTTGGTTATCCTTTCTGCTATTCTTTCTTCTATACTCTCCTCCAGGCCTTTCTCTCTTGTCTGTTTATTTCAGGTTCTAAGGCTTCCTTTAATATTTCCTGCAATGGTGGATTCTTTTTTACAAACTCTTAATTTCTGGGTTTTTTTTTTAATGAATATTTCATACTCACCTTTGTATTTGAAGAACAATCTTGCTTGATAAAGAATTCTCAGCTGGCAGTTTGTCTCTTTCAGTATCCTAATTGCATCATACCTCTGTCTTCTGCCTCCAGGGTTTCTGATGAGAAATCCAGGCAAAGTCTCGCTGGGCGTCCCTCGTACATGATGGTTTGCTCCTCCCTTGCTGCTCTGAGGATTTTCTCTTTATTTCTGACATTTGACACTGAGTAGGATGTGTCTTGGAGTAGGTCTATTTGGATTTATTCTGATTGGGGTACAGTGTGCTTCTTGGACAGGTAAGTTTATTTCTTTCATGAGAGTTGGGAAATTTTCTGCTATTGTCTCCTCAAATAGTCTTTCTGCCCCTGTTCCCTTTTCTTGTTCTGGAACTCCCATGACACGTCTGTTGTTGTGTTTCATGTTGTCATTCAACTCTCTGAGCCCCTGCTCAATTTTCCCATTCTTCCCTCTCTTCAATTTCAACTGTCCTGTCTTCTGTATTACTTACTCTTTCTTCTGTCTCTTTGAGTTTGCTGTTGCATGCCTCTACTGTGTTTTTGATCTCACCTATTGTATATTTCATTCAGGATTTCAAATTCTTCTTTGCACTTTCTCAATGTTTCCTTGATGTTTTTTATCTCTTTAGCCATATTGTCTTTCAACTCATTCATTTGATTTTGGAAATTTGTGCACATCTTGCTAATTAGTTCTCTCAAATCCTGCATCTCTTCTGGGACTTCGATATATTCCTTTTTTTTTGGGCCATGTCTTCCATTTTCTTAGTATGGCTCATGATTTTTTGCTGATGTCTAGGCATCTAACTAGGATGTAGTTTACTCCGATGCTCAGTTTCTTTCTTGTTTGTAGGGATTTCGTGGCAGGAGGTTGTGTGTTACCATTGCCCTTTGATTCTTGGCTCAACCTGGATCATTAGGATTGTCCCTGCTGGCTGCTCAAAAATTGGACTCTGGGGAAGCAGTAGTGGCTCAAGTGATTGAGCTCCTGTCTACCACATGGGAGGTCTGGGTTCGGTTTCTGGTACCTGCCAAAGGAGACAAGCAAGACAGCAAGTTGACACAATAGGCTGGCGCGATGAGCTGATGCAACAAGAGACACGTGGAGGAAAAACAATGAGAGACACAACAAAGTAGGGAGCAGAGGTGACCACAGCAATTAGGTGCCTCCCTCCCACATGGGAGGTCCCGGTGCCTCCTAAAAAAAAGAAAAAAACAACAAACACCAACAAGGAGGGGGTTAGAAAAAATAAATAAATAAATCTTTAAAAAAAACAAAAGTGGGCTCTGGACCCAGTAAATGGTGCAGACTCACTTCCTAGGTCCTTGGGGAGGGAGGCTGGAAAGGCTGGAAAAGCCTCTCTTACTTATTTTTAATTTTCTCCTGTGCAAATAGCGTCTAGGTTCCACGAAGTAGTGGCAATGCCCTAACTGTGTGTGGTGTACAGGCCCGAGGGCCTCTTCCACCCTGGTCGGGGGCAGTGCTAGCCTCTCCGTTTGTACACCGCCAAGGGGGCTTATTAACTGCCGTGCTTATAGTTGAGGCCATGAACGTGTCTAAGTCAAGCCATCGTCAGGTGATGCTTTCTCCCCCAAAGACCAGTTGCTGGCGATGCCGGGCTCCTCTGTCCACGGCAAGGCACACGGCGCCTGCGGGTCTCCCAGGTGTCGCTGCCTTGGGCTTGTCATCAGGGCTTTCTCTCTTCTGTGAGTTCCTCTCCTTCCATATTCATCCCGTATATAAAGGACTCTAGTAAGAAGACTAAGACCCGCGGTGGGCCAGGCCCACTGGAGGAGCCTTGTCAGAGGCCCGAACTGCAGTGACCTAGTCAAACGGCCCCACCCACAGGAATGGGCCGGCTGCAGGAACCGGCTTTTCTGGGTGCAGGCAGTCTCCAGCCACCACACCTACTCACAGCGGGCTCCCCCCTGCAGGACGGCTTAGGTTTGAGAATGCGTTTTTCTGGGGCACATGCAGCTCCCGACCACCACACAGGGTGAGCTGTAGACAGCAAAGACTAGCCTGGTCTGCCCAGAGGTGCTGCTGTAGCCCAGCGGGAAACTGTCTGGGTCAAGGGGCCCGAGATGCACCTTAGGTTTCACTAGGACAGAGGGTGTGTGTCTGTCTCCTGAGGCAGCAGACAGACGGCTTTTCTAGAAGCCTCACTGAGCTTAGCAGGCAGCCAGCTCACCCAGAAGCAAACCCCCACCCCACCCCCACTTGCTCTCCGTGGGGATCTGCTCCCCGACTGCTGGCACAGGGCGCGGTCTCAGTCCCCAGCTCTGCAGGCCCAGAAGTGCAGCGGTAGCACCCGCGTTTCTGCAGGCAGAGCCGCGGCCTGCGTGGAGGTTCTGACGCGGCCAGCAGTGGAGTCTAACCTGCTGCCTCGATCACAGCCGGCAGCGCGTGGGCAGGGCTCGGCGCGGGCAGGTCTCGGCGCGCTCAGCTGCCGCTGGCAGTCCTGGCCCCGCAGGTAGCCCTGGAGGGGCGCAGCCTCGTCCTGGAGGGGCGGGTGAGTCCCTCCCGCCTTCTGGGCCCACAGTGCCCTCCTCTTTCTGTTGTAGACGCAGCTTCCTCAGACATGGCTCTCCCGCACGCCATCCTCCTGGCTGGAGTTCTGGTGGAAGTTGCCGGCAAGTCCACAGAAAGTGCGGTAGGTGTCTCTGCCACGTGGCAGCGTGGAGCTAGAGTGCCCCGGCCATTTCTGTCCCCACGGCCAGTTCCAGAAGCGGCCAGGACCCCACACCTTCAAGCAGCGTAGGGCAGGGCAGCCCTCCCCCAGAGGTCTGACTCCTCCAGCCTTTGGAGACCACTGAGGCACGGGGCCCAGGGATCCTCTGCCTCTCTGCCCTGGTGCCCGGTGGGGCAGCAGGTACTTGGGACCTGCTGCCGAGGCTGACGCGGGGTCTCCCCAGAGCCATCCCCATTAGAGCCAACGGCAGCTCTGGCTGCCTGCCCAGGGCCCTAGTGGATGGGAGACCTTGGCTCCAGGGGCGGGAGGTCCACACCCAAGGCCACAGGCAGGGTCCACGCTGGGGAGGGTCCTCGGGAGCTGGGGTCCAGCCCCACAGGCACCTCGGGGGCCCAGCTTTACCCAGCGTGCTGAGCTGTGATCACTGTGATCGCCGGTGGAGGCCCCAGCCATGCCCAGAAAGCACCCTCCTGCTGGCCTGGGAGCCACGAGGTGGTCACCTCCATGTGGCCCGTCAGCCGGAGCCGCTGCCGGGACCGGCGTCCACGTGGGGCCCGGGGCTCCAGCAGCCCTGCCTCTGCCTTGCCTCAGGGCCCTCGCAGGGGAGGAGGGGGTAACCGGGAGGACGCGCCCCCTACTGCTTGGCCGAGGCTGGCGCGCGCTCGCCCTGGCGGTGGATGCTGCGCCTCCTTTCCTCGCCCTGCCCACGGCGAGCTGCGCAGACCTGAGCAGCGGTTCTTCCCTGCCCTCGGCAGCCCCTCCCCAGCCCCCTCCTCCGCCCACCCCTGGCCCAGCCCCAGGAAACGGCACACCCTGGAGTTTGTCCCCATGAAGCTGGCCTGGGGGGCCCCCTCTGTGGGGGAAATGCAGAGATTATCCGTGAAGCAGACAGACCTGCCGTGACGATGTGATGCTGTGTGTAGCCCAGAAAAAACACGTTCCTAGACCGAATCCAGCCCGTGGGTGAGAGCCCTTTGATGAGGTGACCCCAGGTGAGGTGTGGCCGCCTCGGTCAGGATGGAGCAACCCTGTCACCAGAGTCTCCACAAGAGAAGGAAATTCAGAGAGAGAGAGGACACGGGGAGGGGAGCTGAAGCAACCCCGGAGGAAGCGGCCAGGAGCGTGGCCTGGACGGACGCCGGGGTGCTGGCAGCACCCCGGAGCGCCAGCCTTCGGGGAGAAACGCCCTGACGATGCCTCGATCTGGACCTTCATTCTGGCCTCAGAACCATCAGAGAATAACTTTTCCCATGTTTTCTCTGAACCACTTCATGTTTGCTTGAGCAGCCTTGGAAACTAAAACTGATTTTGATACCAGGAGAGTGGGTGCTGCTATTGCGCGCACCAGAAGTGCTGAAGTGGCTTTGGAATTGGGGCGCGGGGGGGGGCAGCTGGGAGTGTTTGAGGCGCGAGACGGAAGAGGCCCAGGGCTTGGACACCGACAGTGCTTCTGGTGGGCATAAGAGGAAACGATGGAAGTGTCCCCGCAGGCGAGGAGAAAGGGGAGCCCGGTTTTACAGTGGCAGAGAACTTGGCAGAATTTAGTCCCAATTTCAGATGGAAGGCAGAACTTGACAGTGATGAACTTAGATATTTAGCTGAGGAGATTCCAGACTAAATGTGACAGTGCCTGGCTTCTCCTTGCAGCTTATAGCAAAATGCAAGAGAAGTGGGACAAGCTGAGAACTGAACTTGTGGGCACAAAGAAACCACAAATTGATGGTTTGGAAAATTCTGAGCTTCTGGACAGTGAGTCCTCAGAGAACAGTGCCCATGTGGGGTCTTAGCTGAGCATGGAACCAGCCAGCTGTTTCCATGCAAGGCAGGGTTGGAAATGGAAATCCAGGAAGGACCCGAGGGCAGTCCTGCTGTCTGAGGGTTTCGACCCCTGTGTAGTCCACACAAAACCAACAAGTTTTGGGAAGCAGATGTGGCTCATGTGACAAGGCCTCCACCTACCATATGGGAGGATCCTGGTTCGATCCCTGGGACCTCCTGGTGAAAAGAAGAGAAAGCGTGCCTGTGCGGTGAGCCAAGTGCCCGCACGGTGAGCCGAGTGCCTGTGTGGTGAGCCAGTGCTCGTGCAAGTGAGTCACGCAGCAAGATGACGACGCAACAAAAGAGAGACGAGGGGGAGGGTCAAGGTGAAGCACAGCAGAGACCAGGACCTGAGGTGGTGCAAGTGACAGGAAACCTCTATCCACATCGGAGGTCCCCAGGATCGAGTCCTGGTGAATCCTAGAGAAGAGAGATGAGAAGACAAAAAGAGAAATAGATGCAGAAGATCACACAGCAAAGGGACCCAGACAGCGAAAACAGCAGGGTGGGGGAGGGGGAAACTGACAAGTTTTTTACGAGCTCTGTATGACCAGAACCACTGCCAACCTGGACTAAAGTGGACAGAAAAGGGACAGATATAAGGAGGGGTGACTTGAAAGGCAGAACCACAGAAGCCGAGGTCTGGACTGAAGACATCTTGGGCACAGAGAGTGAACCCTCCCACTGGAAAGGGCAGAACATCCCCCCGTTTTTCAGGAATAGTGCGACCACCCCAGTGCTCAGAGAGGTGCCGCCTCCACCGCAGCGTCCAGGGAGAGCGTGGCCGTGGAGCAGGTGCTTGGCAGGGCTGGGGCTGCGGCTCCATCAGGCCCGGAGGACAAGGCCTGCCTCAGTAGGTGCCGTCAGACCTTGAAACCCAACGGGGCGTGTCCCGCAGCGTTCGGACCTGCTTAGGACCTGGACCCCCGTGTTCCTTCCAGGTTCCCCGTCCTGGAATGGAAACGCTTGTCCTATACCAGTTCCTCCCGTAGAAGCAGATCGCTTGTTCTCTAAGTTTCACAGGTCCATAGACAGAAGCGTTTTGCGCCAGGACAGACCACACCGAAAACCGAGTTAGGGGAGACTTTGCACCGAGCATTGTTTCTGGAACGACTTAAGGCTTATGGGATATCGTGAAAGAATGGATGTACGTTACGTGTTGAGAGAGCACGTCCTTCTGGGGTCCAGAGGGTGGAGTGTGCCAGCTTGGAACTGTATATCCCAGAAAAACGTGTTCTTAAACCCAGGCCACTCCTGTGGGTGTGAGCCCGTTGCAAGGAGGACCTTTCCACGAGGTTCTGCTAAGGACTGGCCCATCTCAGCCATGCGAGTCCTAATCCTGTTACTGGAGCCTTTGTGAGGGAAATCCAGACACACAGCGGGAAGCCACAGGGAATGGAACCGAAGGACGAGGCCAGGAGCCTCCGCGGTCGCCTGGGACGGGAGCCGGGGTCGCCGGCAGCGCCCAGGGCGCCCAGCCTCCGGGGAGAAAGCATCGCTGTGATGACGCCTCGATTTGGCCTTTCCCAGCCTCAAAACTATGAGAGAATAAGTTCCCGTTGTTTAACCCATTTTGTGGCATTTGCTTAGCAGCCTGGAAACGAGAGCAGCCTCTCCGCTGCGGCCTGGGTGACTGGGCTGGAAGCCCCGGACTCCAAGCCCGTCGGGGGCACAGAGCAGACGCCTCACTCCAGGGTCTCCTGGGCCCCTGCCGCTCACCAAGGAGATCAGGGCCACTAGTTCATGTTCATATTTTATCGTAGTCCAGAGAAGAGCGTTCCTTATTCCTATGAATGGCTCCTTAGAATTAGCACTGAGTTTTACATGTAAATTTTCAAAGCCACAGTCTGGCAAATTGGCAACTAATGTGAATTATTTCATTGACTGAAACACTTGTCCCGTGTCCACCTGTGGCGCTTTGTAGCTCAGCCAGTGAGAGGTGGTAGCAGGAGACGGCTCTGTCCCCACCAGAGAGACCCCGGGCAGCGGGTGCTCCCACCTAGGGGACCCCGGGCAGCGGGTATTCTGGGGGACCCCGGGCAGCGGGTGCTCCCACCTGGGGGACCCCGGGTGGAGAAGGGCCACACTGCGGCCTGTTTGAGGTGAGCCCGCATGGGGGGAGTGCCAGCCCGCGGGGCGCACCCAGCAGTGCAGGAGCGGTGGGGACACAGAGCCCCACGGCCTGGGAGCTTCCACGGGCGCCCCTGGTGGCGCCGGCCTGCGGGGCAGCTGCGCGTGCGGCCCGCGCCTGCAGTCGGGAGGTCCCTGGGGTCTGTGTCCTGACGCTGAGCGGCCGCGGCAGGGCCCTTGCCGTGAAGGGAGCGCGGGGAGGTCTGCGCTCACCAGCTCTGTCCAGCACGACCTCCCGCTGTGAAGTGTGGGGTCTCAGAACACAGAACAGCCAGACACCCCCTGCCCCACGGGGCTGCCAAGGAGGCAGGAGGCAGGTGCCGGGGACACGGCTGGGCCGGCGCCGAGAGGACGAGGGTGGGCGGCGGGTCTTGCCCCTCCCCGGGCTCTGGCTTTCCCTGGACCCTCCCCGCCCCTGGCGCTGGAGTCACTGGGCATGCCGTTCGTGAGCGCTCCCCGTCCTGCTGGCCAGCAGGGGACGGTCCCTCAGTGCTGACCATCTAAGGACACTTGGGCCGAGGGGGGCTGACGCCACGGGGCTGCTCAGCATCCTGTCCCCAGGGCGGCCAGAGCCCCTCGGTGGAGGCTGAAGCTCACCACCGTCCTTCCCCAGGTCCGGCGGCCGGAATGCTGTGTGGACGTGGTGGACGTCAACGCTACCTGCCTGGACGAAGGCCTGTGTGGCCCAGGTCAGTGGCCTTGGCAGACCCCAGAGTGGCTCGAGCCCCGGAGCTGAGCTGTTGTGCCCGGGTGTTGGGCCACGGGCGGGCGGTGGAACACACGCGTGCCACACGGAGACTTGTCACACGACACTTAGACACGTGCGCACAGCTAGACACGCACACACGATGCTCAGGTGCACACGCACACACCCGAGCCCGCCTGACAGGCATGGACACGCGTGCACAGGCGGGCAGTCCACACGTCCACACAGGCACATGGGCACGGACACACTCGTCACACTTGTGCACACACACGTGCCCACCCGTGCCATCACACATGGGTGCACACGGGTGCCTCGCACATGCATGAACTCAGCCTTGCACACTCACGCTCACACATGCCTGGACACTCGGGTCTCAGACCAGCCCCCCCCAGGCGGGAGGAACCCGAGCGGGTGATGTAGTCTCAGGCCTGGGAGGACAGCGCACTTGAGCCCTGGTCCCTGTGAGGGAGTCACGGGGCCAGGGCAGCCTGGGCAGGGCGGGGCGAGGGGCAGTGAGCCGTGGGCAGGCGGTGGGCCCGGTGCAGGCGGCAGCGCCCCCCCGGCACCCCCAGGCTGACAGCTGGGGTAAGACGACGGGTGGGCCAGGGCGCTGGCCGCCACTGCCTCTGCAGACCCTGGGGTCTGGGCTGGTGCTGTCCGCGGGGGTCTCAGCAGGGCGCTCTGCCTCCCCTTGGCAACCCGCCCCCCTTGGAGGGGGCTGTAGCTCTGGGGAGGGGGTTCCTGTGGAGGGGGCGGGGTGGTGGGGCAGCTCCAGGGCGAGGGTGGCTCTGGGGAGGGGGTGGCCTTGCAGGGGGCGGCTCTTGGGGAACTTCCTGTCCCTGCGTTAAGCAAGGTCTCCGGAGCGGGGCCACGCCCCCCGCCTTGGACCCCCGTCTAGGGTGCCTCGGCCCCGGGTGAGGAGACGCCTGTGGTATCCGCTGGGTGGGGGTCAGTACTAGAGGACGGCGAGGGGCCGCGGGGAGCCAGAGCGTGTGGCGCCCCCGCGCAGGGCCGGCCGCTCTCCCTCTGCCCCCGGGGGGGCGGCCGCCATGTGGGCCAGGGGGGGAAACCCGTGTGCGGCGCTGGACCTGACGCGCCCCCACCCGAGAGCAGCCTCGGGGTCAGCGCTGCCCTGTCCCCTCCCGCAACGCCGCGCAGGGGCCTGGGCTTTCCCGCCTGGGGCTGTCCACCGCACGGCGGGCCCCCTCGGTCACGCCGAGGTCCGTGCCCACCCCAGGCCTCCCTGGGGTCCGCGTGGTGCCCGCCTCGCACGCTGTCGGCAGAAATGCCTAGGTCAGGGAGCGGAGGGTCAGTGGGGTTCACCAGGAAGGCAGGCGGCGGCCTAGCCCCCGCCCCGCGTCGGGCTCCGCGGGTGTTGGGGAATTGGAAGAATGAAGGCGCGAGACGCAGTCCTGCCCGGGAAGGCGGCCTGACCAGTGGCCAGTGCACGATGTCCACAGAAGCAGTGGCCGGCTCCCTGGGCCCCCAGGACTGGGAGGTGGGGACTGGCGGGGTCAGGGAAGGGCGGGCTGGGCGCAGAGGGACAGTCCCTGGAGGAAGCTCGAGGACAGACCCTGAGGGGAGCTGGGAGCAGGGGCGACACGGGGGGGACGCAGGGCGGCCGCGCAAGGGGTGCCGAGTGCGACGTCACGGCCGTGTCCAGGAGCCAGGACGGTGGTGAGGCTCGGGCAAGGGCACCGGCCCCAGGGCCAGTCCAGAGCGTGAACCACGGACCCCAGGGCACAGGGCGAGCAGGCCGCGGCCTGGCGAGTGTCCAGGAGGGGCGTGACGCGCCGACAGTGCTCCCAGGGCCTGCCAGGCTCCCCGTGCGAGTGCCCGCGCCTCCCGACAGTCAGAAGAGCGCGTTGGGGTCTGAGTGGGAGTCCTTGGGCAGACGCGCAGTGTGCCGTGCCCCTCCTCACGCTCCTTCCGCGCAGGCTGCTACCAGGACTGGGCCGAGGACGGCAGCGCCCGCTGCCTGCGCTGCAGGAACGGGACCTTCCCGGCAACCAACGGCAGCACTGAGTGCCGGAGCCGTAAGCACCAGTGGGCGGAGGGGTGGCCGCAGGGTGGGCCCCGCACCGCCAGGCTGCCGTCCGTCCCCCGGGACCCCCACTGCATCCCCCAGGACCCCCTGCATGCCCCTCCCAGGAGTCCCTCTTCTCCTGTACCCTCCCAGCTCCCCCCGCACATGGCTTCCTTCAGCCGCTGGGCGAGGGCCACACCTCCCGAGCCTCCGCCCTTTCTCCCTCGGGGCTCACTTCCCCTTGGGGCTCCCCCACAGCCGCCGGCCGCGGAGTGCATTTCCCCGTGAACAGAAGCGCAGGGGCGCCCAGGCCGCCCCGCCCCGGTGAGTCTCCGGCTCCGCAGGGGAGCAGGGCCTCGCGCTGGCCAGGGGGTCCCCAAGCCCCGGGTCCCCGCCTCCGGCCTGTCTGTGCGGCCAGGGCCAGCGTGGCTCACCTCCCGCCGCGGCCCTCGCTGTGAAGCCCGAGCCCGCCCACGGCCCGCCTGAGCCCTGGCAGGCGGACCCTGCGCGGCCTTTCTCGTCGCAGGCGGCCCCCGCGTGGCGGCCTCCCTCTTCCTGGGCACCTTCCTGGTCTGCGCCGTGCTCATCATCGCCGTGGCTGCCTTCTTCTACCTCAAGCGCACCAGTAAGCTCCCCGGCGCCCTCCACAGAAGACACAAAGGTACCTCCCTCGCCAGACCCCCGCGGATGCTGCTTTGGGGACCGGCCCCGGGGCGGGTCTCCTGCTGCCCCCACCTCTAGGGCCGGGCCGGGGCCGAGAGGCAGGCCGTGAGGCTGAGAGCGCCCACCCTTAGGGCGGCCAGGGCCGGCAGGGAGCAGGGTGCTCACTTATCCCAGCTTCCTAGGTGGGCCCCACGCTGCACCTGCCCCTCCCCTGAAGAGACATATTGCAACTCTGTACCCCTCAGGTGTGGCCCCTCAGGTGTGGCCCCTCAGGTGTGCTCCTTCAGCAGTGCTCTTTCAGCAGTGCTCTTTGAGGTGTGGCCCCTCAGGTGTGGCCCCTCAGGTGTGGCCCCTCAGGTGTGCAGGTTTCTGGGCAGGAGCCACTCCCGATGCAGCACCCACTTTTTGTTCACCCTGGCCTCCAGCCCCCACTGGCCCCTGACATGGAGGTGCGGCCAGTGGCTCTCGCCCCTTGGTGGACTGTAAGCGAGACCAGAGCCAGCCTGTGGCCACCGGGCTCTGTGCTCTTGCTGGCTCTCGGGTCCTAGGACTGCTGTCCACTGGGCTCTGGCCAGCCGGCCGCTGGGGGCCGCACACAGGAGGCAGGAGGGACCCCCCGCATGCCTCTGCCTGGGCCCCAGCCCCACCTTTCTGTGCCCACAGCGCCTTGGAGCGGCGGGTGAGGAGAGGAGCCGGGGCGGCCGGGCGCTGGGCCGAGGCAGGGCACAGGGTGGTCCTGCCTGTGTACCCGCTGCCCTGAGTGGCCTCCGGGGTCCGGCTGGCCGGACCAAACATGGCTGAGAAACCTGGGGAAAGAGGGAGCACGCCGCTCCGTGCAGAGGGCGCGCGTGGGGGTCGGAGCTCCAGGGCGGGGCCTGCTGGCGCGGAGGGCGTGGGCCGGCCCTGTGAGCCCAGGGCCCTGCCTGGGCGACGCTCTCCCTTCCCCGCAGCCCCAGCCCTGCAGCCTGGCGAAGCTGTAAGTAGACCCCGTCCCCGCCGTCGGGAAGTGGGGCACGCGCCCTCCGGCCCTCCTCACTGCCTCTCTCCCTTTCAAGGCAGCCATGATCCCTGCCCCACAGCCCTCAGGTAAGTCCGCCCAGTCCGCCAGGTGTGGCCCCAGGGCGGGCTGGGAGCTGCGAGGACGAGGGCCGGGCTGCGTGGCACCCTTGCCCAGCCCCCTCCACCTCCACGGTGTGGTCGTGGGACCCTCGCAGGGTGGCCCCACCGCCCCCACCCCATACCCCAGACCCCCCGACACGGCCCGTGCCCCTTCACGCTCCCCTACCTGTGCCCGCCCCACCCCACACCCCACACCCCTCAGAGCCCTCACGGGCACCACCGGCCAGGAGCGTTGCTCCTCCTGGACGCAGTGTTCAGGGTCGCTCTCGGGGCCCCCCAGCCCGGGCCCTGACCAGCCTGTCTGGCCGTTCCAGTTCGGAAGCCGCGCTACGTCAGGCGTGAGCGGCCCCCCAGGTCCACAGACCCTGCGGCCGTGTCCTTGGCGGAGGCCCGTGTCAGCAGCGTCTAGCCAGGAGCGTCAGGACCGCGTCCAGCAGACGGCGCCCGCCCCTCCCCACACGGCAGCACCAGGATCCGGCGCCACCGGCCTGGGGAAGCCCCGGACCCGAGCCCCCCGCTGGAGGCGGCCAGGGGCCTCTGGCCTCACCACACTCACCCCCCTGCACTCTGTGGTTCGCTGACCCAGGGGGTGCGGCCGGAGCTCAGATCGGCCGGGTGGGGGCAAGTCGCAGGTGTGCAGCCCCAAGGTGGGGCGCCCGTTTGCTCCCAGGGGCTGTGAGGCCAGAGAGCGAGGCCTTCACCTGCCCTGCCGCAGCACCCGGCTGGAGGCTGGCCAGGAGGAGGGCTGCGGCCGGAAACCCCGCGAGGCCGTGGTCACGGCTCCTTGTTTCTATCGACTCGCCTGTGTTTGAGCGGAAATGCATTTTTGTAGAAAAGTATGTCACAGCGTCCCCGTCCTTGGACAACCCCCCACAGTGCTCCCCCCCTTGCGACAAACACAGGATCCCCGTCCTGTTGTGGGGGCCGCTGGCCTGGAGTCCAGCTGCCAGGCCTGGGGCCCTGCCCGGTGGGCGCAGGCTTCTCACTCGCTGGCCCCCGGCTGGGCCTCGGGCTCTGGGAGCAGCCCGGCGGCTGGGCAGACAGGGGTCGCAGTCCCTCAGGGTCGGAGGCTGGAGGCCCACAGAGGAGGGTACACCGCGCCCAGCGCATCCCCTCCCCCGTGCCCTCCAGGCCCCCACTGGCTCCGGCCTCACCTGCTGATGACATCCTCAGAGAACCTGCTTGCAAAGGGGCCCCCAGCACAGGGCCGCGGCCTGAGCATGCCCTCTCGGGCCCGGTTGGGTCGTGACCCCCTAACCTCTGCGTTGTGTGGGGCTCCAGGCGACCCAAGGACGTGACATGGAGGAAGCTGCTCTAGACGCTCTGGCCCAGACGGGGTGCGGCGCGGGAGGCCCGGCCTGAGTGCAGGCCAGATGTCTCTGCCAGAGACGGGGACGGGGGCGAGTAGGGCCTGCGTCACACAGAGGCGGCCAAGGCTTAGGGAGTGGCCCCCGGGCAGCTCGCCCCAGGGCCCGCAACCTCCCTGCCGAGCGTGTGGGGGTCCTGGGGAACACACCCTGGCTGTCCTCTAGGCAAGGGCGGTGGTGGGGTGCTGCGTCCAGATGGGCTGCTCCCTCCAGCCCCTCCCGCCCCTCTGCACAGCAGGGAAGCAGCCCCTCCCCGCTCAGCTCACAGGCCCTTGGAGGAGGTGCCCCTGCAGAGCACAGGCCGGGGCCCAAGAACCCGCTCTCGGGTTCTCAGACAC
This sequence comes from Dasypus novemcinctus, assembly GCF_030445035.2. Taxonomy (NCBI): domain Eukaryota; kingdom Metazoa; phylum Chordata; class Mammalia; order Cingulata; family Dasypodidae; genus Dasypus; species Dasypus novemcinctus. Next base: position 131,848,937 of record NC_080681.1, read on the forward strand.
ATCCGACTGGACTCGGATCCCTGGGGGTGCCGAGCAGCCCTGGGGCTGGGAGGCGGAGGGGCTTGTCCCCCTGGGGGGGCTCCTCAGCTCCGGGCAGACCCGCTGGCGGCGGGAGGACCCACGAAGGCCCCAGAGCCAGGGCACAAGGGCCCAGGGACCGGGAGCCGCAGGAGGGCGGGGGCCGCGGGTCAGCATGCGGCGCTGTCCTCGCTGCTGGGTCAGGTGCATCAGGGCACCCCGAGGGCCGCTTCCTGGGGGCCGGCTGGGCCGGGCGCTTGGGTGAAGGAGCCGGTGGGCGAGGGCGGGCCTCAGTGGGCACCGCCTCCTTGGCGCCGTGCAGTGGCCCCAAGGCCGCAGGCTGGGCTGACCCCCAGCTGGGACCCCTCAGGAGCCCCCCGCCCAGCAGGGGTCACGGGTGCAGCTGGTTCACACCTTCCTGGACAGCCCTGAGCAGGGACAGCCTCTTCTCAAAGAAGCCAGAAACTTCCCCGGCTGTGGCCCCAGGCCCGTGCCCATCCCAACTGGGTGGGGTGGAGGCTCTCCACGAGTGAGGGGGGTGCGGGTAGCGCGAGGGCAGCGGGTGGCCCCAGGCCCGAGCGAGGCTGCTCTGTCCGGTCACACTCGCCCTGCTTGTCAGGGCCCCACTCTGACCTCCCTCTTGTCTTCAGTGGGGACACAGCAGGGCCAGGCCTGGCTGGGCCCGTCCCCTCTGGGGCCCACGGCAGGGGTGGGTCCTGGGAGGGGGAGATAAGGCGCAGCGTCCAAGGGGCTGGTGTAGGCGGCCAGCTGGGGTGCCCAGGGAGGGGTGCCCACTCAGAACCCCAGCCCATGGGAACGGAGGGACAGCTGCCCCCCGGATCCTGGGGCTGGGGCTGGGGCGTAGGACCTGGCAGCCCCGCGCAGCCCCCCAGCCCAGCGCCCCCGGCACCTGCAGGCTGCTGACTCCCCAGAGGTGCCTTGTGCCCGTGGCGCGGCACCTGCAGACGTCCCGTGGTCTCGTGCCGCCCTCGCGTGCAGCCGTGGACAAGGTAGGTGGAGCCGGCGGCCAGAGGGGGCTGGGAACAGCAGTTCATGTTGGCACCAACCGGGCTTGTACTTGGGGGGAAATCTGGAAATGTAAAACGGTGTGGGACCAGGGCGAGCCGCCCACCCAGCGTTCGCCCTCCTCTGGGTGGGCCCAGGGCCCCCAGGCCCCCACTGGGGCCCTTCCCTCAGCCACTCCTCTGGGTCCCACCCTCTGGACCCTCAACTCAGGCACCACCCACACCCACAGGGTGTCACCCACAACGCGTCCGGGGATTTGCACCCCCAAGCGGGCCCTCAGCTCCCTCCCCCAGCCGCCCCCATCTCCCTCCCTGTCCCCAGCCCACCCACTGGCCGCGCCCCTCCTCTCCGGCTCCGCCTCTGCCCTGCCCCTCAGCAGCCAGGACCAACGCTGTGCCTCGACACCTGCCTCAAAGCGCCTCTGGGCTCCTGCACGCTTGGGCTGCCCCCCGCCGGCCCCGTGGGACCTGGCTCTGTCCACCCCGGCTCTGCGGCCAGCTCCTCGGGCCAGGCCCTCCTGGAGCAATGGCCAGAATGCCCACAAGGCTGTCGCCCCTGTGGCTGAAGGGCTCTGACCGGGGACCCACGTGTGCACCCACAAGCTGCCCCCGCCCGGGGACCTGGTGCTCCCCGGCAAGGCCCAGACCTGGCCGGCCTGCGCGGATTGTGCTGAGGACACCCTCCCAGGTGTGGGCCGGTGGTGCTGGTCCAGGCAGCTGAGGGTGGCCAGACCCCTCTGGAGATGGCCAGTGGTCTACTTGGCCTCGGTGCAGGGGGACATGCACGCAGATGCAGGTGTGGCCTCTGTCCACTGTCTTGGGCCTGGGGCGTGGCGCTTGCCCGTCCAGTGTGCCGAGGCCAGGTCGGGCCCTGCAGACTGCACATCTGATGAGGGCCCAGTGTCCAGGATACAGAAAGAATGGCTGCGACCCAGCTACAAAAAGACAACCCAACTTAAAAATGAATAAGGGGTTTGAATAAAACTTCTCCAGAGATGCTACTCGAATGGCTGATAAGTATATGAAAAGATGCTTGACATAACTAGCCATTAAAGAAATACAAATAAAGCATAATGAGGTACTACTTCACATCCACTAGAATGGCTATTATTTTTTTAAATGGAAAATAGTGTTGGAGAGCATGTGGAAAAATTGGAGCCTTCATGCATTCTTAGTGGGACTATAAAGTGGTGCGGCCAATGTGGAAATTAGTTCGGCGGTTCCTCAGAAAATTAAACAATGACCATATGACCCAGCAATTCCACTCCGAGGTATATATCCAAATGATTTGGAAACGGACTTGGGTGTCTGCACACCGATGTTCACAGCAGCATCATTGACAATAGTCAACAGGTGGAAGCAACCCCAGTGTCCACCAGCAGAGGAGCAGGTTAGCAAAGTGTGGTCCATCCTGCAACGTATTAATATTCAGCTGCAAAGAGAAGCAGAGTGCTCGTCCAGCTGCAGCAGGGATGAGCCTCGACAGGCTGAGTGAAACAAGCCAGGCACAAAGGACAGCCGTTATGTGATCTCTGCGATAAGAAATACTTAGAATAAACAAATTCATATGGATGCAGAATCACGGCTATGGGGTATCGGGAGGGGGAATGGGGACTTACTGCTGGATGAGTCTGAGTTTTGGTTTGGGGTGATGAAAAGAGTCTGGAAATAGTGGCGAAATTACACAATAGTGTCACTTAATGTCAATGAACTGTCCACTTAACATGGTTAAAGTGATTTTTATATCAAGTATATTTTACCACAATTGAAAATAAACTATTTTTAAAAGTGGTTCAAGTGGCATCTTTTCTGTTTTATGTTACCAGAAAGGGA